>NC_090654.1:92023864-92308864 GCF_040937935.1 Hyperolius riggenbachi
AAGGAACATCCCCACATAATCACTTGCTGTTGTTACTTGGAAAAAAAGATGTTTCTTGCATCATTCACCCTTAAAACAAGTGTTGGAAGCTATTTAAGGCCAATTCGAATAGTCAGCTCGAATAATGAGCTCGAATACCGACTCGAATAGTGAGCTCGAAGTCCGAGGTCAAATCGAATAGTAAAAAAAATTCGACTCGAATATTCGACCGAATGCGAATAATTTACTATTCAAATTCGACCAAATTCGAATAATAAAAAGGGTTATCCGAGCACCACTGCCTACTATTCCCTGGCCCCAGTGTGTCACTCACTACCACTGATTGGCAGGCTGCACATGTGCAATCTCTTAGGGCCCTTTTCCACTATGTATGAATATGCAGTGTTTCCACACATGCAAGCTGGATGGGGAAACACTGCCTATTCATACACCAGCATGCTGTCATAATGCCTTGCTGGTGCAATTCTGGATGACATGCTGCAGTTTTCTGTAGCACCCATCTGAATCCCTATAGCCTTGCATGACATGGCTACTGGGCTCTGGTGTGTACTTCCAGCAATGTAAGTGCTGTTGTGTGTCTCTCAAGACACATGGCAGTTTAGTGGAAACAGGTTCTTAAACATATAGAAAACAGCACCTCTGGACACATTTCTTGAGGAGAAAAAACTGACGCAATAGGTCAAAAAGTATCTCACAAAAGAAAGAGTACACCTCTCACATTTTTATTATATACTAGTTGATGACCCAGCGTTGCCTGGGTATGCATTTGGTTGTTGTTGGCATCACCCACTTTTTTTAACCTTGACACCCAGTCACTCAATGACCAAGTTTGTGAGCTTTGTGGTCCTTGGCATTTAAATGTTCCCATTGAAATGAAACAAATCTGATTGGCTGTTTGTGGTTCTGCCCTATTTTGTGAATTTGAACCTCAGTCCTCCAATGTACCAGGCAGTGTAAGAATGACAGCAATTTAAATATTCCCCTAGAAAATCAATAGGTGAATTTTGATTGGCTGTTGTCGGCGCCACCCACTTTCCTGAATATTAATCCCAGTCACCCAGGGACCAGGGACCCAGGGACCACTGTGCCAAATTTGAGAACCCTGCCATTAACAGTGTGAGAATGTATGCAGTTTACATTTAAAAATGTAAAAAAGTTGGTTGTTTTTGGCTCCACCCACTATTTCTAATCTTGACACACAGTCACTTAATGACCAAGACTGTGAGCTTTGGGGTCCTTGGCATCAATAATTTACAATTTCCCATTGAACTGAAACTGATCTTATGTGCTGTTTGTGTCTCCACCCTCTTTTCTGAATTTGAACCCCAGGCACCCAATGACCGACTGTAGTAGGTTTGAGGCCATTAACAGTGTAAGAATGGCAGGAATTTAAATATTTCCCTTGAAAATCAGTCGGTGAATTTTGATTGACTGTTGTAGACTCCACCCACTTTCCTAAATATTAATCCCAGTCACCTGGCGAGCAACTGTGGCATGTTTGAGAATCCTGCAATTAACAGTCTAAAAACGGTTGCAGTTCACAGTATCCCATTTAAAATGAGCGGCTGTAATTTGATTGGCTGTTTTATTTCCCTGAATTTGTAACTTCGGTCACCAAGGGCTTGATTCACAAAGCCGTGCAAACTGTTTAGCACAGGTGTTCTAAACAGTTAGCACGTGAAGTGCCGTTCGCAGACTTTTGCGCGCGCAAAGTGCCGCGATGTGCCAAATTTGGGGACTGTAGTTTATTACTACCAGAAACACAGCCTTTTAAATTTTTTTCCATTGACATAAATGGGTGAAACATGATTGGCTGTTTGTGGATTGCCTCAGGTGTGCAGGAGGGACGCGAGACCCACAGAACATATCTTCCCACGTAGTAAGGAATTTGTATGTCAAATTCTGTTTAAATTGGTCAAGAAGTTTTCAAGCGATGGCAGCACATGCATACACACACATACATACACACTATCCGATTTTATACATATAGATTCTCATTCATGGGACAACACTGAAGATATGACACTTTGATACCATATAAAACAGGAAGGTGGAGGAAAGGAAGCTCTCTAACATCCACTAGCTTCCTCATTGAGGAGTGGAAAAGGATTCCAATGGCATCCTGTGAATCTCTAGTGAACTTCATGCCCAAAAGAGTTAAGGCAATGCTGGAAAATAATGGCGGGCACACAAAATATTGCGTACACAAAATATTGCCCCGTAAAATACTATTCCTCCGTCTGAGTTGATGCAACTTGGGGGGATATGCAATTTGGGGTCGCCGATAGCCCGAATTGCCCTTATGCACACCGTGCAGTATAACATTACTGCAACGGCGGCGCTTAGTTTCAGAACTCAGTGCTCAGCGCCTTGCGCCAAAACATCCTGCTTCAAAAATATTGACCCTTTGGCCAGCAATTAGACATTCTTCACTTGTTGTCACAGGGTCAAACATTAATATCTATGTGTTGAGGTCATCATATTCTCAGTGTTGTCCCATGAAAATAAATAATAAAATATTACAAAAATGAGAAAGGGGTACTCACTTTTGTGACATACCGTAAATGTCTCATGTATGCCTGAGCTGTACCATTCAACACCAACATAGTTAGTTGGAGCCCTTAAATGGGCACTACAGCGAAAAACTGTAAAATTTAAAACATATACAAATAAGAAGTATGTCTCTTCCTGAGTAAAATGAGCCATACATTAATTTTATGTCACTTACAGTAGGCAGTAGAAATCTGACAGAAGTGACAGGTTTTGGACTAGTCCATCTCTTCATAGGGGATTCTCAGCAAGGCTTTTATTCTTTATAAAGATATTCGCTAAAAAGGATTTAAACAATGATGCTGGCCAGCTTCCCTGCTCCCTACACCGTTTTTTGGCAGTTGGACAAAGCAACTGCCATTCACTAAGTGCTTTTGAAAATAAATATATCACTGAGAATCCCCTTAAGAGATGGACTAGTCTGAAACCTGTCACTTCTGTTAGATTTCTACAACGTACTGTAAGTGACAGCAACATAGAACAAAAGTAATTTATGGCTCATTTTACTCTGGAAAAAAATGTACTTCTTATTTGTATATGTTTGCACATATTTAAAATTTTACAGTTTTTCGCTGTAGTGCCCCTTTAATGGGCTTAAATATTTAATCAGTGAGAAAGGATACTACCCTTTGAAAGTGATCACATCTTTGTGCACTGAGCATATACCACACATTGGCAAGGGCTTTGCGCACATGTCTGTATACTTGTGTCCTTATTTTCCTTTTTTGTTTAACTTCCAAATGCAATAAACTTGAATAATTTGTATATTTTCTTCCCAAGTCAGGCTAAAAAAGATACAAAACAAAAATAAACTATATATGATTCAGGATGAGCAGGAACTACGCCAGTGCGAATTTACGCATCGTAGTAAGTATCTACGCATCGTAGTTCGTAGGTGAAGTTTCAAAACTACGCTTATGAATTTACGCGTAGCAAAGTACCGCTTCGCGTAGCTTACGCCCACTATGCGTAGTTACCATGTGTATTGTGTAGCGAACTATGAATGCGTTACTTCTTATTTTCCGCGTGCGATTGTATGCTTACAAATTTACGCATTGGAAAGGGGAATGTACACATAGAAGAGTTCCCCGGTATAAGCAATTAAAGAGGAATTAATGCGTAAAAATGTCTGCATACGGGCATAAGCATCTGTATACACTGTGCGTAATTGCGTATTTTAACGCGTGATCTACAAAGTGCATACAAAGCGAATATTTGATTTCAAAGCCGTAGTTTGGTGAAGCGTAATTGCGTAAAACTACGCGTAGTTACAGCGTAGCAAAGTTGGCTGACTACGACCATCCCTGTATATGATACAGTAACCATTTGCACTTGCTTTTTTATTTACAATATGTACTTTTACAACTTAACCTCCCTGGTGGTATGATTATTTCTGGATTATAGGGTATAAAAGAAGTGCATTTTTTTCACCCTTTCAGACCCTAAAACCAGGAAAAAATTATGCTGCTAAACAGCCAGCAGCAGTCCCTGCACAGACTCACCTCCTTGGGATTAGTGTTGGGCGAACAGTGTTCGCCACTGTTCGGGTTCTGCAGAACATCACCCTGTTCGGGTGATGTTCGAGTTCGGCCGAACACCTGACGGTGCTCGGCCAAACCGTTCGGCCACATGGCCGAACTAAGAGCGCATGGCCGAACGTTCCCCGAACGTTCGGCTAGCGCTGTGATTGGCCGAACGGGTCACGTGGTTCGGGCCCGAACGCGCTCTGATTGGCCGAACGGTCACGTGGTTCGGGTAAATAAATACCCGAACCACGTCATATCTCCGCCATTTGTCTGTGGGTTTAGCTTTGGGTAGGCAGGCAGGGTAGTTCGCTCTCCAGCCACGCTAGCCAGGGTCCCCCCCAGTCATTGTGTGTCGCTGCTGGGAACAGTAGTACACCGCTCGCTCAGCCACACTATATATAGCATTGTTTACTGCCACTGTGTACCTCGCTCAGCCACGCTATATATATAGCATTGTGTTTTCTGACACTCTGTGTACACGGCTTAGCCTGACTAATATAGCATTGTGTGTACTGCCACTGTGCACCTCGCTCAGCCACGCTATATATAGCATTGTGTGTACTGCCACTGTGCACCTCGCTCAGCCACGCTATATATAGCATTGTGTGTACTGCCACTGTACACCTCGCTCAGCCACGCTATATATAGCATTGTGTGTACTGCCACTGTGCACCTCGCTCAGCCACGCTATATATATAGCATTGTGTTTTCTGACACTCTGTGTACACGGCTTAGCCTGACTAATATAGCATTGTGTGTACTGCCACTGTGCACCTCGCTCAGCCACGCTATATATAGCATTGTGTGTACTGCCACTGTGCACCTCGCTCAGCCACGCTATATATAGCATTGTGTTTTCTGACACTCTGTGTACACGGCTTAGCCTGACTAATATAGCATTGTGTGTACTGCCACTGTGCACCTCGCTCAGCCACGCTATATATAGCATTGTGTTTACTGCCACTCTATATACCGTTGTTTACTGACACTCTGTGTACACCGCTCAGCCAGACTATATACCATTGTTTACTGACACTCTGTGTACACCGCTCAGCCAGACTATATACCATTGTTTACTGACACTCTGTGTACACCGCTCAGCCAGACTATATACCATTGTTTACTGACACTCTGTGTACACCGCTCAGCCAGACTATATACCATTGTTTACTGACACTCTGTGTACACCGCTCAGCCAGACTATATACCATTGTTTACTGACACTCTGTGTACACCGCTCAGCCAGACTATATACCATTGTTTACTGACACTCTGTGTACACCGCTCAGCCAGACTATATACCATTGTTTACTGACACTCTGTGTACACCGCTCAACCAGACTATATACCATTGTTTACTGACACTCTGTGTACACCGCTCAGCCAGACTATATACCATTGTTTACTGACACTCTGTGTACACTGCTCAGCCAGACTATATACCATTGTTTACTGACACTCTGTGTACACCGCTCAGCCAGACTATATACCATTGTTTACTGACACTCTGTGTACACCGCTCAGCCAGACTATATACCATTGTTTACTGACACTCTGTGTACACCGCTCAGCCAGACTATATACCATTGTTTACTGACACTCTGTGTACACCTCTCAGCCAGACTATATTGCATTGTTTACTGACACTCTCTGTACACCGCTCAGCCAGACTATATACCATTGTTTACTGACACTCTGTGTACACCGCTCAGCCAGACTATATACCATTGTTTACTGACACTCTGTGTACACCGCTCAGCCAGACTATATACCATTGTTTACTGACACTCTGTGTACACCGCTCAGCCAGACTATATACCATTGTTTACTGACACTCTGTGTACACCGCTCAGCCAGACTATATACCATTGTTTACTGACACTCTGTGTACACTGCTCAGACAGACTATATACCATTGTTTACTGCCACTCTGATTCTGCTGGGAACAGTAGTACACCGCTCGCTCAGCCAGACTATATGGCATTGTGTTTACTGCCACTCTGTGTACACCGCTCAGCCACACTATATAGCATTGCGTACTCTGCCAGTCAGTGTGTATATTGCTGGGATCAGTAATACTCCACTCACCGTCAACCACTATATGAGCTCAACATGAGTTCCCCAGAGACCTCCGCTGTGAGCAGCACTCCCAACAACAGCAACAGCCAACGCCCCACGCAAGCTATAACATCCACCCCAGCAGCCAGTGGTCAGCAGCAGCCCTCCCCGGAGGAGAACGTTGTGTCCATCGGTCCGGCGCCAGAGCGATTAATGAGGGCTGCCATTGAGGAGATGATGGGGCCTGATGTGGAGGAGGAGGTCTGGCTCAGGCCAGCATCCCAAGTTAATGTTGAGGACGATGAGGGGTCTGTGTCTGGGGATGTTGGGGTGGCAGAGGTGGTGGGTGGGTCAGACTCAGGAGAAGAGTTGTATGATGAGGATGATAATCGGGACCATCTGTATGTGCCTCAGAGTCTGACCCCGGAAAACATGTTGTATCGTGTGTTTAGGTACTAAAATCTGCGTTCCCTCCCAGTAGTGTTGGGCGAACAGTGTTTGCCACTGTTCGGGTTCTGCAGAACATCACCCTGTTCGGGGTGACTATATAGCAGACTATATAGCATTGTGTTTAATGCCACTCTGTGTACACGGCTCAGCCACACTATATAGCATTGTGTTTACTTCCACTCTGTGTCTGCTGGGAACAGTAGTACACCGCTCACCCGCCACTGTATAGCATTGTGCTCTGTGTCGCTGCTGACAAAAGTGGTACACCGCTCACCCACCACTGTATAGCATTTCTGTACTGCCACTGTACTGCTGCCAGTCAGCGTGTACTTTAAGGATAAGTGAAATGAGGAAGAAATCCGGTGAAAGAGGGAGGGGCAAGAGAAGAGGTGTTTCCCCTGACGGTTCACGTACAGGCCACAGGGGAGCACCCAAGAAAACCCACTCAATACCGCCCATGTTGTCCAGGACAACAACCCTCACAGATCCAAAAGAACAGGACCAGATAATTACTTGGATGACCTCTCAAGCGTCCAGCAGTGGGTTAAGCAGCACCAGCACATCACGCACGAGGTCCGAGTCCTCAGCCAGTTACAAGGAGCCAGTGGGCACAAAGCTGACACAACCGGCAGCGACACCACGCACACAACTGCCAGATAACCAGACGACGTTGGAGTGAGCTGCGCAGAGGTTGTTCTGGGGAGCTCTACTCCACGGCGGCGGCCCCCCACAATGACATATGACGAGTTTGAGGAGATGGAAGAGGAGGGTATGGACAATGTGGACATAGACCCAGATTTTGTTTGTGAACGAGAACATCGCCGTCGTAGCAGCAGCACAGATGAGTCTGTTGAGGAACCCACTGCTGCACGAGTTCGCCTTGTGCCACAAGGTAGGCGGCGCGCAATTTCAGGCACCGCAAGCATGGTTCAAGTGAGAGGCAAAAGAGGCGCAAACAGAAATCGCCAGCAAGGCAGGTGCTCCAAAGTCTGGGCTTTCTTTGAAGACTGCACTGAGGATGTTACCATGGCGATTTGCAAGGTGTGCAAGACCCGCCTGAGCAGGGGGAAAAGTATTAACAACCTCTCCACCACCAGCATGAGCCGCCACATTCTATCCAAACATCCCACACTGTGGGCAAACGCGGCAGGACAGGGTACCACCAGCAACACTGCCTCCCTTGGGTTCACCAGACTCACCACCAGACCCGCCTCAGCAGCAGCAGTAGTCCAGCCATTGCGTGGTTCACAACATTCACAAACATCAGACGATGCTGACACTGTCACTTTCCGGACTAGTGCTCTTGAGGTCTCCCAGTGTTCATCAAACACAACAACCAACAGCCCTTCGGTGTGCAGCCCTACGGTTGAGTTGTCTGTCTCTGAGATGTTTGAGCGCAAGAGGAAATTGCCAGCAAATGACCCCCGGGCCGTGGCAGTAACAGCCAGCCAGCATAGCCAAGGTTCTGGCCTGCGAAATGCTGCCATATCGAGTGGTGGAGACAAACAGCTTCAAGGGCATGATGTCAGTGGCCATCCCACGTTACGTGGTTCCGAGCCGCTACCACTTTGCGCGCTCTGCAGTGCCTGAGTTGCATGAGCACGTGGTCAGCTAAATAACCCGAAGCTTGAAGAATGCCGTTGCCTGCAAGGTTCACCTCACCACTGACACCTGGACGAGTGCGTTCAGCCAGGGTCGATACATCTCCCTTACCGCGCACTGGGTGAACCTTGTGGAGCCTGGCAGCGATTCCTCACCTGCTACGGCGCGGGTGTTGCCCACGCCGCAAACAGCTGCACCGCCGTCCCTCCCACTGGATAACAACAGCAGCACCTACCTCTCTGACTCCTTCTCCTCCAACGCATCTCAAAGCTGTACCTCATCCGGAAACGCTAACCCAGCACCAGCAGCAGTAGGATCGTGGAAGCAGTGCAGCACAGCTGTTGGCATGCGTCAGCAAGCGTTGCTGAAGCTGATCTGCCTTGGGGATAAGCAGAACACAGGGGAGGAAATTTGGAGGGGAATAAAGGAACAGACAGATTTGTGGCTGGCACCGCTGGACCTGAAACCGGGCATGAAGCTAGACACCTGGCACGAACTGGCAATGTACGCAATAGAGGTGCTGGCTTGCCCGGCAGCCAGCGTTATGTCGGAACGCTGTTTCAGTGCTGCCGGAGGCATCGTCACAGATCGGCGTATCCGCCTCTCCACAGAAAATGCAGACCGTCTGACTCAAATTAAAATGAATCAATCCTGGATTGGAAACGACTACGCAACACTCCAGGACCCCAACCAAGTAACATGACCAATGAACATCTGGGATGGTTTAGCGTTTCCGGTCCCTGTTTATTGAACCTCTCATCTGTATTACATTTATGACTGCATGGCGGTACAAAGCATGCTATCCGCACGCTTCTTGTCCTCATGCAAGGCCTGGGTTGTTGTGTCTCACAAAGCGTGGCCTTCTCCTCCTGCGCCTCCTCCTGTTCCATCACGTGTGCTGCTGCTGCTGGGTTAGCGTTGCCGGTCCCTGTTTATAGAACCTCTTATCTTTATTACATTTATGACTGCATGCATGGCGGTAAAAAGCATGCTATCCGCACGCTTTTTGTCCTCATGCAAGGCCTGGGTTGTTGTGTCTCACAAAGCGTGGCCTTCTCCTCCTGCGCCTCCTCCTGTTCCATCACGTGTGCTGCTGCTGCTGGGTTAGCGTTGCCGGTCCCTGTTTATAGAACCTCTTATCTTTATTACATTTATGACTGCATGCATGGCGGTAAAAAGCATGCTATCCGCACGCTTTTTGTCCTCATGCAAGGCCTGGGTTGTTGTGTCTCACAAAGCGTGGCCTTCTCCTCCTGCGCCTCCTCCTGTTCCATCACGTGTGCTGCTGCTGCTGCTGCTGGGTTAGCGTTGCCGGTCCCTGTTTATGGAACCTCTTATCTTTATTACATTTATGACTGCATGGCGGTACAAAGCATGCTATCCGCATGCTTCTTGCCCTCATGCAAGGCCGGGGTTGTTGTGTCTCACAAAGCGTGGCCTTCTCCTCCTGCGCCTCCTCCTGTTCCATCACGTGTGCTGCTGCTGGGTTAGCGTTACCGGTCCCTTTTCCTGGAACCTCTTATATGTATTACATTTATGACTGCATGCCGACAAAAAACATGTTACCTGTGCAAAGAAAACAGACATTTCCCGCATTTAAAAGACAGTTTTCCCTTTGAAACTTTAAAATCGATTTTCTCAAAAACTATAAGCTCTTTTTGCTAATTTTTTTTCCCTCTTGTACCCACTCCCAAGGTGCACATACCCTGTAAATTTGGGGTATGTAGCATGTAAGGAGGCTTTACAAACCACAAAAGTTCGGGTCCCCATTGACTTCCATTATGTTCGGAGTTCGGGTCGAACACCCGAACATCGCGGCCATGTTCGGCCTGTTCGGCCCGAACCCGAACATCTAGATGTTCGCCCAACACTACTTGGGATCCAGTCCTGCAGTTCTCCTTCCGTCCTCCGAGTGGCACTGTAACACTGTACTGAGATCGCCATCTGTCATCATGACGACAAACTGTGATCTCACTAGAGGGATGCAGAGCCTCGAAGAACAGGAAGAAGAATGGCTGCCAGTGTCTGGATCCCAGGGGAGGTGAGTGAAAACACCCACTGCGCATAAGGCTCTGCAAAGTGCTCCTGGCGTCTACCACGAGTCAGGCTTGGGATTACCGCTCTGAGCTGCAGTTTTTTTGCCCCGAGCATGACTCGAGGTTACCGCCAGGGAGGTTAAAAAACACCTCCAGCCAAAAGATCTTGAATAATAGTGGAGAAAATTGTTAGAATGCATTATACTTTTGCTGCTGTCTGAGAGAAGAGGTTGATTTTTTTCTTGATAGGAAGTCATATTAATATTGACAATTGGGACAAAGACAGCCAATAAATTCAGAGAATGGAAGAATCTGAATGTTCTCATTACATATTGTCATCAGTACATGGAAAATTCTAATTTTTGTTATAACAGTAACCAAGCAGCTTGGGGTGACCCAAAACCACAAGGAAAGTATAGGAGACTAAAAGTAGCCAAAAAGCCCTGCTACTAAAATGCAATGCTTAGTGTGGTTTGCCTTCTAAAAACAGAAAGTATTTACAATAATTCAGCTTAAATTGAACATCAGTAGTTACCCACAATGCACAACTACTGAATATGCAAATGATCTCTTTATGCCCCAGAAGCCAGGCTATGCACTGAGGAGGACCAGAAGTCTGAATCAGGCTGTCTGTGGGGTTGGTATGGCTCTGTAAAATTTAAAGCAATAGGCTTGCTAGACACCAGCAGTTCTGGATGCTACCACTGATGTTCACTTGACGCTAAATTATTGTAAATTCCTTCTGTTTTAAGAAGGAAAACCACACTAAGTTTTGCTATTTGTTAATATTTTATATATAATAATAATAATAATAATAATAATAATCTGAACATTTGTATAGCGCTTTTCTCCTGTCGGACTCAAAGCGCTCAAGAGCTGCAGCCACTGGGACGCCCTCAAGAGGCCACCCTGCAATGTTAGGGAGTCTTGCCTTGAACTCCTTACTGAATAGGTACTTGACCTAGCCAGGATTCGAACCCTGGTCTCCCATGTCAAAGGAAGAGCCCTTAACCAGTACTCTATCCAGCCACCACTGGATAAATACACATTTAATATATGCACTTGGCAAAAATATTACAACTTTCATGGAAATGTTGACTTATTGAATCGTTGTCAATCTTCTTCTGCCACGTTTCTTTACTTTTGTATATCATTGTTTTAAATGTTTTACTTGGAATTCAGTTATATAGCCAATTAAAGAAGGTAAACTTAAAAATCAAAGAAGTGTATGGAAAGAAAATCATATATTCCTTGGATAACTCTGTACCCTCATCATATACTATATCACACATTGTACAAAGTACAACATCAGTACAGTTATATATTTTTTTAAAATCAAATAGTAAGAGCCAAAACTTACTGTGGTCCGTATGCAATTAACTTTTTCTTGAGTTTTCTCCTAGCTGAGTTTTCTCCAAGTGATGTTTTTAAACTTGCCAAAATAATACCCTTTAAACCACCACCAAGCAAGAAAATGCTCAAAATTATTTTAAAAGTTCTCTTCCACCCACTTTTTGGTACTTTTTCAATTGCAGAGTGCTGAAAATTTATTTTAAATAGAAGATGAAAATGTATCTCCTAGGAAAAACATCAGGAGAAAAACTGAATTGCATATGGACCATTTATAATTTCGTTAACTTTTATAGTTGACCTTTAAAGTGGATTCGAGATAAATTTTACTCATTGCATAATTGTGTTCCTTTCCTATTGTTTATAGGGCATTCCTCAAGCCAAATACTTTTTTGTTTAGTTTTAATACTCGAATTCCCTATAAATTAAACAAGCCTCACCCACAGCTTCTCCAGAGTGCCTTGGCACTCTGAGCCTTAGTAGCAAGAGCTTTTGGGAGCTCAGTCTGGGCAGGAGGAGGAGGTTACTAGCCAGAGATTTCAGAGGCAGAGGGGAAGGAGGGAGGAGGAGAGGGGAGTGATTTTTTTACAGGCTGAGGGCTGGAGATGTAATGTGACAAACAGAACATGGCGGCTCTCATTGTATCACAGAAATAAATGATCATAAACTGTTGAAGCTGTTTGCAGCTAGATTTGCTGTGTAAACGATCTAAACTTTAGATAAGATATATAGACAAGTTACTTGTTATAGCTCGTTTTTCCTCTCCGATCCGCTTTAAAGAAAACAACAGGGAGGAAAGATGCGCATGCCAGGGCAGTGTTGAGCTAGTTGGCACTAGCCCTGCTGTTTATTATTTTTAATTTGGGTTTTGTAGGGCTCTAATGTAGTAATCTTGATGTATACACTATACAGTTGACTTTTTCCTGACTACTGAAACACATTTTATTTTTCAGCCCAAAAGGGACTGTTGTTGCCTTAATAATATGCAATTTACTTTAAGCTTTGCTATATATTATACCTGCTTCATGAAACACCTGTTGTATAGAATGATTTGAATGTGCTGCTTTTCATAAGGAATTGATTAAGTTTTGAGCAAGAAAGGCTTTTTTGTATTTTTTTGGCGTAGTAAAGTGGTACTGGATGTACTAAAGTACTGGATGTATCCTTTTAAACTTGCCAGGTGTCACATGGCACTTGCCACGTGTCACTTGGCACATGTCACGTGGCACTTGGCAGTGTCACGTGGCACTTGGCACGTGTCATGTGCCAAGTGACACGTGCCACATGATACGTGCCAAGTGACACGTGCCACATGACACGTGCCAAGTGCCACGTGACACGTACCAGGTGCCACGTGCCATGTGCCAAGTCCAGCATGCTCCTGGCACACGTTACACCTGCTGCTGCTGCATTGCCCTGCTCCTGCTGCCTGTGCTGTTCACACCGCCAGGGTGCCACAGGCTACTGCTGCTGCGCTGATACCACCTATATTCAACCCAAAACTCAATTGCTGCGCATTGTTTGGAGGTGTCTCGGCTGAAAACTGTCATGTCCCAGTTGTGCGCTTGGACTTTGGACACAATGTGGGCTGCATGACCGCTGTCTGGAACCTAGGCCTGATGTTAATTGACAGGGGGGGATTTTAAGTCCCCACATCATCAATGAGTGTTTCCCTTTAAAAAATAATTATGCTACATGCCTCATTTACTGTAAAAAATTTTTTTAAAGCAACTTAAAAGGCCACTTCCGGGTTTTCTATCCAAATATCCGGATTTGCCCGGATATCGCGGATACTGGGGCCGAAAATCCGATCCGGGTCGGATACCAAAATGGTCAAAGCCGGATATCCAATCTCGATCCAGATATCTGAGTATCCGGATCCGGGTCAATCCGGATTTTGAAAAGGGGTATCCGAGCACCCCTGCTTAAGACTCCCCCATGAGGAGATGGACTAGCCCAAAACATGTAAGATCTTTCAGATTTTCACACCCTAGTGTAAGTTATAGTGACATAGAGAAAAGTAATACATAGCGCATTTCACTCTGGGAGAAAACTAAATTTTATGTTTGTATTTTATTTATTTATTTTTGCAGCAGTTGTCCTTTCAAGACCATATAAAGAAAATTATTTCATTATCATCTACCAAGTCAGGAGAATTCCCCTTAGCAGGTTAGAGTCTTTTCACTTACACATTTAAACCAACATGTGAAAATGTAATTTAAAAAGTGCAGTATTTTTAATGTTGATCACAATATAAAGAAAATCTATGTAAGCGTATGTATAAGAGACCTATCTCAATCTAAGATAGAAAATAGTAGAGATAGGCCTCAATTCACTAAGCTTTATCGAACACTTTATTGAACGTTTGATAATTTACCTCATGAGTAAAATCTTATTTTGAATTCACTACGGCGTTATAGATTTACCAAATGTTTTATTGATAAAACGTTCAATAAATCTATAACATCTAAGTGAATAAAAAATTAGATTTTATGCACAAGGTAAATTATCAAACATTCGATAAAATGTTTGATAAAGCTTAGTGAATTGAGGCCATAGTGTTGCATAACAATAACTAAATCTTTTAAAAGTGATGAAAAAATTGTATATACTTATATCACATCATTTTGCAGTCTGAATATTTAGTTGAGTGAGGTAATCTTGAAGAAGTATTTCTAAAGCTGTTTAAGAAGTGCACTACATCATATGCATATTACCGATTTTTTTTTTTAATATTATTATCTGACGCTATTTTTTCATTCCGAAAGCAGTCAAATAATATGTGAATAATAATGATGATGGTAATAATAAGGATGATTATAAAAATAATAATATGGAACGAAGAAATGCAAGCAATAATTGCAGAATACATGAATCAGGTAAGCTGCGCCTGGATATAAATACAATACATTTATATAAGCTTGATCTAAGTACATATTTCCTTGTGAGGCATTAATTGGATGGGGATTAGCAGAGTCAGTTGCCCGAGCTTGTTCAAATTCTCCAACCAGAATCAGAGGATAATTTAAATCTTCTGAGACCAGGGTCCTTATGCAATTCAATTTTTCACCTGAGTTTTCTTCTAGGTGATATTTTCACTACTTGTAAATAAAATTAATTTTAAATCACCATCAAGCAAGAAAATATTTAAAATAATTTTTGATAGTAGTTTTTCATCTACTTTTTGTTATAAATTATAATTGGAAAATGCTGACAAGTTATTTTAAATACACCGGCCCATACGCAATTCACTTTTTCTCCTTACTTTTCTCTAAAGTGATATTTTCACAACTTGTTAATAAAATGCTTTTTAAACGACCTGCAAGCAATAAAATACTAAAAACAATTTTGATAGTACCCTTTCACCTACTTTTTGGTACTTTTTTAATTGCAAGGAGCTAAAAAGGTACTTAAAAAGATGAAAAATTATCTCCTAGGAGAAAACACAGTAGAAAAAGTTAATTGCATATGGGCCTATATGTTCTGGACTAACAGGAGAAATTGAAGTTAGTAACAGGAGATCCCCCGTTATTCAGAACTCTGGTAACCAGAAATCTCAAGCAACCATAAAAAAACCCCATTGGCACTTTATAAATAAATCAATAATAATGATATATTTACTGTTACACAACTTAATTGCAGTAATACATCTCTGTTACATTAAGTTAAAGTGTACCTAAAAGAGCATAATAAAAAAGAGGGGAATAGCTGACTGAATTACTGGGACTGATTGCGACTGAATGGAGGCACTCAGGAGGACGGCGAGGGACGCACCAGTGCTCATGGGGCTAGAGAAAGCCCCGGGTAAGTTTCAAATCTTTTTATTATGCCATCTCAGGTTTAAAGAAAACCTGAACTGAAAATTAAAAATCAAAATAAACATACACAAGTCATACTTGCCTCCTGTGTAGTCTACTCCTCAATCTATTTTTCCTCTCCTGTGTCCTGTTTGTCCACCGTGATCAATGGAATTCTCCGTCCTCCATTTTGAAAATGGCTATTACTTCATAACAGCTTCCTGGTCAGCACACTGTTAAACTAACATCATCCACTTGAGCCATAGGGAAACATGGACACATCAGTTCTCCTCTCAGCTGTAACTGACAGCAACTGATATATAACTGACAGCAACTGATATATTTCAGTTCTGACAAAATGTTGTCAGAACTGGAAGGGATCTTTGTAAAAAGAAAATGGTGAGCTTCTGAGAGGAACTGATGGCAAGGTAACTATGTAATGTTCATTTGAAGTTACCTCATGTGTTTATTTTAAATATTTTTACTCAGTACAGGTTCTCTTTAATTTAAGTATTTTTTGTCTTCATCTGTTTTAAATTACTGTATTTAAACATTAACCACTTCAGGACCACAGTCTTTTCGCCCCTTAAGGACCAGAGCCTTTTTCTCCATTCAGACCACTGCAGCTTTCACGGTTTATTGCTCGGTCATACAACCTACCACCTAAATGAATTTTACCTCCTTTTCTTGTCACTAATACAGCTTTCTTTTGATGCTATTTGATTGCTGCTGCGAGTTTTACTTTTTATTATATTCATCAAAAAAGACATGAATTTTGTCAAAAAAATGACTTTTTTAACTTTCTGTGCTGACATTTTTCAAATAAAGTAAAATTTCCTATACATTTGAGCGCGAAAGTTATTCTGCTACATGTCTTTGATAAAAAAAAAAACATTCAGTGTATATTTATTGGATTGGGTAAAAGTTATAGCGTTTACAAACTATGGTGCCAAAAGTGAATTTTCCCATTTTCAAGCATCTCTGACTTTTCTGCGCACCTGTCATGTTTCATGAGGGGCTAAAATTCCAGGATAGTACAAATACCCCCCAAATGACCCCATTTTGGAAAGAAGACATCCCAAAGTATTCAGTGAGAGGCATGGTGAGTTCATAGAAGATTTTATTTTTTGTCACAAGTTAGCGGAAAATGACAGTTTGTGACAAAAAAAAAAAAAAAAAAAAAGTTTCCATTTCTTCTAACTTGCGACAAAAAAAAATGAAATCTGCCACAGACTCACTATGCTCCTCTCTGAATACCTTGAAGTGTCTACTTTCCAGAATGGGGTCATTTGTGGGGTGTGTTTACTGTCCTGGCATTTGGGGGGTGCCTAATTGTAAGCACCCCTGTAAAGCCTAAAGATGCTCATTGGACTTTGGGCCCCTTAGCGCAGTTAGGCCGCAAAAAAGTGCCACACATGTGGTATTGCCGTACTCAGGAAAAGTAGTATAATGTGTTTTGGGGTGTATTTTTACACATACACATGCTGGGTGGGAGAAATATCTCCGTAAATGACAATTTTTTTATTTTTTTTACACACAATTGTCTATTTATAGAGATATTTCTCCCACTCAGCATGGGTATGTGGAAAAATACACCCCAAAACACATTATACTACTTCTCCTGAGTACGGCGATACCACATGTGTGGCACTTTTTTGCACCCTAACTGCGCTAAGGGGCCCAAAGTCCAATGAGTACCTTTAGGATTTCACAGGTCATTTTGAGAAATTTCGTTTCAAGACTACTCCTCACGGTTTAGGGCCCCTAAAATGCCAGGACAGTATAGGAACCCCACAAATTACCCCATTTTAGAAAGAAGACACCCCAAGGTATTCCGTTAGATGTATGGTGAGTTCATAGAAGATTTTTTTTTTTTGTCACAAGTTAGCGGAAATTGATTTTAATTGTTTTTTTTCACAAAGTGTCATTTTCCGCTAACTTGTGACAAAAAATAAAATCTTCTATGAACTCGCCATTCTCCTAACGGAATACCTTGGGGTGTCTTCTTTCTAAAATGGAGTCATTTGTGGGGTTCCTATACTGCCCTGGTATTTTAGGGGCCCTAAACCGTGAGGAGTAGTCTTGAAACCAAATGTGGCAAAATGACCTGTGAAATCCTAAAGGTACTCATTGGACTTTGGGCCCCTTAGCGCACTTAGGGTGCAAAAAAGTGCCACACATGTGGTACCGCCGTACTCAGGAGAAGTAGTATAATGTGTTTTGGGGTGTATTTTTACACATACCCATGCTGGGTGGGAGAAATATCTCTGTAAATGACAATTATTTGATTTTTTTTACACACAATTGTCCATTTACAGAGAGATTTCTCCCACCCAGCATGGGTATGTATAAAAATACACCCCAAAACACATTATACTACTTCTTCTGAGTACGGCGATACCACATGTGTGACACTTTTTTGCAACCTAGGTGCGCTAAGGGGCCTAACGTCCTATTCACAGGTCATTTTGAGGCATTTGGATTCTAGACTACTCCTCACGGTTTAGGGCCCCTAAAATGCCAGGGCAGTATAGGAACCCCACAAGTGACCCCATTTTAGAAAGAAGACACCCCAAGGTATTCTGTTAGGAGTATGGTGAGTTCATAGAAGATTTTTTTTTTGTCACAAGTTAGCGGAAAATGACACTTTGTGAAAAAAAAAACAATACATATCAATTTCCGCTAACTTGTGACAAAAAATAAAATCTTCTATGAACTCATCATACACCTAAAAGAATACCTTGGGGTGTCTTCTTTCTAAAATGGGGTCACTTGTGGGGTTCCTATACTGCCCTGGCATTTTAGGGGCCCTAAACCGTGAGGAGTAGTCTTGAACCCAAATGTCTCAAAATGACCTGTGAAATCCTAAAGGTACTCATTGGACTTTGGGCCCCTTAGCACAGTTAGGCTGCAAAAAAGTGTCACACATGTGGTATCGCCGTACTCAGAAGAAGTAGTATAATGTGTTTTGTGGTGTATTTTTACATATAACCATGCTGGGTGGGAGAAATATCTCTGTAAATGACACATTTTTTTATTTGTTTTACACACAATTGTCCATTTACAGAGAGATTTCTCCCACCCAGCATGGGTATGTGTAAAAATACACCACAAAACACATTATACTACTTCTCCTGAGTATGGCGATACCACATGTGTGACACTTTTTTGCAGCCTAGGTGCGCTAAGGGGCCCAACGTCCTATTCACAGGTCATTTTGAGGCATTTGTTTTCTAGACTACTCCTCACGGTTTAGGGCCCCTAAAATGCCAGGGCAGTATAGGAACCCCACAAGTGACCCCATTTTAGAAAGAAGACACCCCAAGGTATTCCGTTAGGGGTATGGTGAGTTCATAGAAGATTTTATTTTTTCTCACAAGTTAGTGAAAAATGACACTTTGTGAAAAAAACAATAACAATCCAATTTCCGCTAACTTTTGACAAAAAATAAAATATTCTATGAACCCATCATACACCTAACAGAATACCTTGGGGTGTCTTCTTTCTAAAATGGGGTCACTTGTGGGGTTCCTATACTGCCCTGGCATTTTACGGGCCCAAAACTGTGAGTAGTCTGGAAACCAAATTTCTCAAAATGACTGTTCAGGGGTATAAGCATCTGCAAATTTTGATGACAGGTGGTCTATGAGGGGGCAAATTTTGTGGAATCGGTCATAAGCAGGGTGGCCTCTTAGATGACAGGATGTATTGGGCCTGATCTGATGGATAGGAGTGCTAGGGGGGTGACAGGAGGTGATTGATGGGTGTCTCAGGGGGCGGTTAGAGGGGAAAATAGATGCAATCAATGCACTGGGGAGGTGATCGGAAGGGGGTCTGAGGGGGATCTGAGGGTTTGGCCGAGTGATCAGGAGCCCACACGGGGCAAATTAGGGCCTGATCTGATGGGTAGGTGTGCTAGGGGGTGACAGGAGGTGATTGATGGGTGTCTCAAGGTGTGATTAGAGGGGGGAAATAGATGCAAGCAATGCACTGGCGAGGTGATCAGGGCTGGGGTCTGAGGGCGTTCTGAGGTGTGGGCGGGTGATTGGGTGCCCGCAAGGGGCAGATTAGGGTCTAATCTGATGGGTAACAGTGACAGGTGGTGATAGGGGGTGATTGATGGGTAATTAGTGGGTGTTTAGAGGAGAGAATAGATGTAAACAATGGATTTGGGAGGTGATCTGATGTCGGATCTGCGGGCGATCTATTGGTGTGGGTGGGTGATCAGATTGCCCGCAAGGGGCAGGTTAGGGGCTGATTGATGGGTGGCAGTGACAGGGGGTGATTGATGGGTGGCAGTGACAGGGGGTGATTGATGGGTGATTGACAGGTGATCAGTGGGTTATTACCCGGAATAACAGATGTAAATATTGCACGGGCAAATTGATAAGGGGGGGGGGGGTCTGAGGGCAATCTGAGCGTGTGGGCGGGTGATTGGGTGCCCGCAAGGGGCAGATTAGGGTCTAATCTGATGGGTAACAGTGACAGGTGGTGATAGGGGGTGATTGATGGGTAATTAGTGGGTGTTTAGAGGAGAGAATAGATGTAAACAATGGATTTGGGAGGTGATCTGATGTCGGATCTGCGGGCGATCTATTGGTGTGGGTGGGTGATCAGATTGCCCGCAAGGGGCAGGTTAGGGGCTGATTGATGGGTGGCAGTGACTGGGGGTGATTGATGGGTGGCAGTGACAGGGGGTGATTGATGGGTGATTGACAGGTGATCAGTGGGTTATTACCCGGAATAACAGATGTAAATATTGCACGGGCGAATTGATAAGGGGGGGGTCTGAGGGCAATCTGAGCGTGTGGGCAGGTGATTGGGTGCCCGCAAGGGGCAGATTAGGGTCTAATCTGATGGGTAACAGTGACAGGTGGTGATAGGGGGTGATTGATGGGTAATTAGTGGGTGTTTAGAGGAGAGAATAGATGTAAACAATGGATTTGGGAGGTGATCTGATGTCGGATCTGCGGGCGATCTATTGGTGTGGGGGGGTGATCAGATTGCCCGCAAGGGGCAGGTTAGGGGCTGATTGATGGGTGGCAGTGACAGGGGGTGATTGATGGGTGGCAGTGACAGGGGGTGATTGATGGGTGATTGACAGGTGATCAGTGGGTTATTACCCGGAATAACAGATGTAAATATTGCACGGGCGAATTGATAAGGGGGGGGTCTGAGGGCAATCTGAGCGTGTGGGCAGGTGATTGGGTGCCCGCAAGGGGCAGATTAGGGTCTAATCTGATGGGTAACAGTGACAGGTGGTGATAGGGGGTGATTGATGGGTAATTAGTGGGTGTTTAGAGGAGAGAATAGATGTAAACAATGGATTTGGGAGGTGATCTGATGTCGGATCTGCGGGCGATCTATTGGTGTGGGGGGGTGATCAGATTGCCCGCAAGGGGCAGATCAGGGGCTGATTGATGGGTGGCAGTGACAGGGGGTGATTGACGGGTGATTGACAGGTGATTGACAGGTGATTGACAGGTGATCAGGGGGGATAGATGCATACAGTACACGGGGGGGGGGGGGTCTGGGGGGGGGTCTGGGGAGAATCTGAGGGGTGGGGGGGTGATCAGGAGGGAGTAGGGGGCAGATTAGGGACTTAAAAAAAAAATAGCGTTGACAGATAGTGACAGGGAGTGATTGATGGGTGATTAGGAGGGTGACTGGGTGCAAACAGTGGTCTGGGGGGTGGGCAGGGGGGGGTCTGAGGGGTGCTGTGGGCGATCAGGGGGCAGGGGGGGGGAAATCAGTGTGTTTGGTGCAGACTAGGGTGGCTGCAGCCTGCCCTGGTGGTCCCTCGGACACTGGGACCACCAGGGCAGGAGGCAGCCAGTATAATAGGCTTTGTATACATTACAAAGCCTATTATACACTGTTGCAGCGGCGATCCGGATGCCAGTAACCCGCCGGCGCTTCCGAACGGCCGGCGGGTTACGGCGAACGGGGGGCGGAGCCAGTCCCCGGCGGCTGATCGCGTCACGAATGACGCGATCGCCGCATAGCCACTCCCGCAGCCGCCCCCGCCGATGGGCGTATTGCGGTCGTTTGGGCCCGGACTTTGCCGCCGCCCATCGGCTGGGGGCGGTCGTTAAGTGGTTAAGGGCCCGTTTCCACTAGCGCGAATTCGCATGCAGACAACGCATGCGGATTCGCATAGGCAATACAAGTGGATGGGACTGTTTCCACTTGTCAGTTTTCATTTGCGTTTTTATGTGCAGGATTTTTCTGCACGGTAGACCCTGCAGAATTCGCCTGCGTGTGGAATGCAGGCGAATCGCAGGCAATGTATTTAATAGGGAAATCGCATGCGTTTTTTGCCGCGATTTCGCGTGCGATTTCGCATTGAAAGTAATGTAAATTTACACAGGCAGTGACATGGTTAAAATCGCATATACCCTGCCTATGCGAAATCGCATGTGAAATCGCGGCAAAAAACGCATGCGGAATCGCATCCGCATGCGATTTTGTCAGCGGTGATATGCGGCGATTCCGCACCGCACTAGTGGAAACGGACCCTTATACTAGAGATGGCCTGAACCTCCGATTTTAGGTTCGCGAACCTCCGCAAACGTTCGCGAACTTGCGAACGTTCACGAACCGCCAAAGACTTCAATGGGGAGGCGAATGTGAAGAATTTGAAAAAATTACGCTGGCCAGAAAATTGATGGAAAATATGTTTCAAAGCATCTAACGCCTGGAGGGAGACATGGTTGACTGGGATAGACATCAACAGTCCCGGAAAAAAAATGAGTTTTCACACAAAGCAGTATTTGTGTTTTAAGGGCAGAAATCACATTCAATGCTAAATTGCAGGCCTACACTACTGCATGTGTATACATCAATCAGGGCGTGTAATTCCCTTCCTCCCTCCTCCTCCTCCTCCTCCAGAGGAGGATTTTGTCTTCCAGGGATTTGTAGGATGTCAAAAGCACGCTCACATACATTGGCCAGGAATCGAACCCAGGTCAACTGCTTGGAGGGCAGCTATGCTCACCACTATACCACCAACACTACAGGCTGAAGCCAGCCTAGTTGGCCTGTGAAGGAAGAGAAGCTAGGTGGCCATGCAACCATTCCTGCTAACCTAAAGCTTACTTGTGTCTTACAATACATTGGCTTAAGACTTTACCAAATCCAATGCTCCAATATGGGGAAGCTTCTTTGTTTTTTTGTTTTTTTTTAAGTGTGGTGTCATAGTTCACTCATCTCTTCAACTACAAGAAAGGCCGAGGAGTAGTCTTAGCTACCGTAATATCTATGTTATGGCAGGGCCCTTATTACACTTTCTCTTACAGCGCTATGGAAACCGTTTTGCCCATGCGATAAAGCGAGGTGCAAAAATGAAATCATGCCTAGTAGAGGTTGGTTTTGATCCATCAACCTTTGGGTTATGGGCCCAGCACACACGCTTTCAGCAGCTGCCTGTCTCTGAACGAGCTATCTGCAGAAAGCAGAGGAAATGCAACTTGTTATAAACATTTGTAATTGTGTGTGTGTGAAACCTGACACCACAGCTTTTCATCCTTTTTTTTTTTTTTTGCTTTCAGAGAAAAATATTCTGTAGTCTGATATGCAAAGAAACAACACTGGCTGTGGATTTAAGCAGACACCCTTTTGAGAATGATTTCTTCCAATACAGCTAAATCCTACACACAGTGAATTAAAGCTTTTGCCTCTGATATTTAACATGAAAAGTAGGAAAAGGTTTACACAGCTACTTAGACATTATTTGTACATTGTCATTTTAGAACACTTGGTTTGATAGTGTTCCTGTAAGGACCACAGCCTTTTCTAAAATAATATTTTACAGGATTTTACAGGATTCCGAGGTAAATTAAAACAGTTAAGCTAATCTTACCTGGGGCTTCTTCCAGCCACAAGAAGGCTATCTGGTTCTGATGTCTTTCTAGGCAGCCCCCTCCCCTGCCTGACCCCTGTTCAGTCATGGGCTTCTGAGCATGCACACCTCTCATGATCACACTCCTATGGCTGGGAGCCTTCTGCACCCAGCCACAGAAGCATGATCATGAGAGGCACGTGGCATGTATGCACAAAGCCCACAACCCAGCTGGGGTTGCCGATCATACGGCGCTGGACCTGATAGTCTTCCATGGACTGGAATAGTTTCATGTAACTAAAGCTTAACTTTTTTTATTTTACCTCAAATATCATGTAATTGTAAGATGTTTCAACTTTTTTTGTGTTTCATCATAATGCACTCATGATATGTCCAAAACTAAAATCTTAGTTTGGGGAATTCTTGGCTCTATATTGAAGTGGAATGGTAATATTTAACCACTTAAATGGGAGCTCATTGTAAAATCTTTCCTATCCCTGATTTACATTCTGACATTTATCACATGGTGATATTTTTACTGCTGGCAGATGATGTCACTGGAAGGAGATGCTGCTTGCTTTTTTGGCAGTTGGAAACAGCTGTTGTTTCCCACAATGCAACAAGGCTCCCACAGTGTGATGGCAGTGAGGCGCTGACATCACACTGTGGGAGGGATTTCACCACAATATCAGCCATATAGACCCCCCCCCCCCCCTGATGATCTATTCAAGAAAAGGAATAGATTTCTCATGGGAAAGGGGGTGTCAGCTACTGATTGGGATGAAGTTCAATTCTTGGTTACCGTTTCCCTTTAAGGACCACAGGCTTACACCCCCCCCTAGTGACCAGGAGATTTTTTACAATTCAGCACAGCCATACAACTTAGCACACAAATTGATTTGCCCATGGGCGTAGCAATCACTCCTGTGACCCCTACCATTGCAGGGGGCCCAGAGGCTTTGGGGGGCCCTCCATCTCCCTCTCCCCAACTGCAAGTGCTGCAAATTAGCAAAGAAAGCTCCCCATTCACTCAGAAAAACTGTATACAGGAGCGTGTGTAATTGTTCCTGCTTCCAGAGGCTGCTTCACAGCAAAACACTCTTTGCTGCCATTCGCCGGCTCTCAATCCCGTGGGGTTTGGGGACAAAGGGGGCCCCATGCTATGATTTTTGCAGGGGGGCCCTATTAAGTCTAGTTATGCCCCTGAATTTACCCCTTTTCTGGCCACCAACAGAGCTAAATTTCACCTTTATGCACAATTTTGTAATTATGATTGTTTTTCATAATTACAATAGTTTCCGTAACAGAAACAAATTGGAATTTTGTGTTTAAGGTGGAAATTCGGCTTTTCTGGAAATTGTGTTGCAGTCCAGAGCCTCCTGATACATTTAAAGTGACAGCATTTGCAGGGACCTTTGCAATATCAGATATTGCAAGGCCCAAAACCAAGTGTCTCACCATGCATGACCGCTAAGTGCACCTTGGCAAAGAGCACCTGTCTTAGAAGTGGCTGCAGGTAAAGCCTCCTGATACATTTAAAGCAACAGCATGTGCCTTTGCATGATCAGTAATTGCAATCAATGAGTGACTTTCCTAAGTTTAGCAATTACCTAAATTTGCATAATTAGTATTAAAAACGAAATTACGTACATTTTCATAGTTAAAATTACTTTGATTCTATAGAAAACACGAAGAGGCATAATTACAGAAATGGGAAATTACGTAAATTTTGGCTCAACACTACTCCCCACGAGATCCAATCACTGATCCCCTCTCATAGGCATCAGCCTATGAAAGGAGATCACATTGTGAGCCACTCGAGAGGATTGTACGGCGCTGTGCTAGATTGCAGTGCTAGATTGCAGTGCTGTACAACCAAAATACAAATAAGTTGTCAGGATCCGCACCGTCTAAAATTCTTCTTTTATTTATAGCTCAGTAAAAAAAGGCATAAAAAATAGTAGTGTGCCGGATCGCCATGACGCACGGCGTTCAGAACTGCCTGTGTGTTTTGATGCCATCTGATGAAAGAACTCTGTTCTGAAACGCCGTGCGTCATGGCGACCCGACACACTACTATTTTATATGCCTTTTTTTACTGAGCTATAAATAAAAGAAGAATTTTAGACGGTGCGGATCCTGACAACTTATTTGGATTTGATACCCTGTATACTCCAGGGGGGATCACAGCACGTCACTATCCACTGGTGCTATCACACTAGTGATTTAATCATACAACCAAAATACATAATTTTTTTTTTTATTTCTGACTAGCCCGCGATCGCACTCCACTCCGTTACTCAGTGGGGATGCGCACACATCTGTCATATTAGTGTGATCCCTGCTAATCTCCACCCCCAGGATTTGACGCCGATCAGCATTAGGCGGTCCTGGGGCTGCCACTCTCCCGCTGCTGTTAGGTGCGCAGCATTAGGTGGTTGGGAGGGAGTTAACAATAGTAAATTACAAATCTATATTTGTAGTTTTATTTAAAAAAAATTCCCCTTAACAGATCAGTTTTTGTGATAACCTCAATTATTGGTTTTAAACAAAGTTGTGTTCCAAAACTTTTTGAAAACAAGAAATAAGAAAATGTAGTTATGTAATTTTGGTTTATCCTGAGCACTCAAAAGTTCAAAAGACTTCTTATAAATGTATAAAATTACATTTATAAAAAGCCTGTTCAGTGAAGAACACTCCCTATTATTTTTATATAATAAAAAGCTGTAATTTGCTGGAATTAAAAATATCCTCTCCCCTCCCCCCTCATCTGAGGATTTCTCAAGATTTGATAAATATTTGCTACTTAAAATTATAATATAATGAGGTATCCTTAGGAGTGTCCAGGGATTTATTAAAACACCCATAATTATTTCTCAGGTTGGTTGGGGATTTGGAGGTATATCCTGTGAACTATAAATGCTACCCTAATATTAGGTTGACGTGCCGTGATTTTTTCATTGTGGAAAATGTCCCTTGTGTAGCATTCCTCATTATCTTCCTATTCTACGTATTGCTTTCTGAAACCTGATATTACACCGACTTGCCCATTTTTAAACATTATTCTTGATCATGTAAGAGGAAATTGTGCAAGCCAGCAAATGATGGGGAATCACTTTGTGATTTTAGTGTCTTATTTTGCTCTTTTCATCCATGAATCTGATGACAAAATGTACTTTATCATCTCACCTCTAATGAATGCTCTCTAGGCTTTCCAAGGAAAAACTACCATCTGTGATAAAGAACTTCTTGTTATGGTATGATATATGCCTGTTATATTTTATTGTCAAAACACATGCATTATTGAGCCACACAGGACTCGATCCAATTCACTTTTACTCCTAAATTCTCCTAATCTCATAGAAGATAATTTTCATCTTCTGTTTAACCTCCCTGGTGGTAAGCCCGAGCTGAGCTCGGGCTATGCCGTGCAGGAGGATTTCTCAGGCCCTGCTGTGCCGATTTACTTACTTTTTTTTTTGCAACACGCAGCTAGCACTTTGCGTGTGCATTCCGATCGCCGCCGCACCTCGCTCGATCGCCGCTGTTTGCCTCGCCGCGATTTCCTGATCAAACGGGATTTCCTGATCAAAGATCGCCTGAGGCGATCGAAGCAGGCGGGGGGATGCCGCTGTACAACGGCTATCATGTAGCAAGCCCTAGGCTCGCTACATGATATAATTTTTTTTTTTTTAAAAATAGTGTTGCGCTGCCCCCTGTCGGTTCCTAATAGACCGCCAGGGAGGTTAAATAACTTTTCAGCACTCTGCAACTGAAAAAGTACCAAAAATTAGGTCGGAAAAGTACTGTCAAAATTTGTCTGATTATTATCTTGCTTGCTGGAGGCTTAAAAGGCATTTTATTAAAAAGACATGAAAATTACCTTGGGAGAAAACTTGAATTGGATCAGGCCCGTGGGGCATATGCAATTAACTTTTTCTCCTGAGTTTTCTCCGAGGTGATATTTTTAAACTTGTCAATAAAATGCCTTTTAAATCCCCAGCAAGCAAAAACATACCTTACCATACCAAAAACAGCCTTCGTACAAGCCGAGGTACCCACTTTTCCCTCAGAAACCAGGAAAAAGTGAATGACTTGTGTATAAACCCCCTCCAGAGTAGCCAGATGTGCCCCCCAGTACAAGTCAGCCCCCCTCTCCATAGCCAAATGTGACCCAAGGATGATACAGCTGTGTCTCAAGATGCCACTAGAAGCTGTCATTGATATGAGACACAGCGATTGCCACACAGGAAGAATGGTAGGGACTAGGTTGTAAGCCACTCTGAGGGACAGTTTTTTTGTGATGAAAAATAAGGCTTATATGCGTGTATATAAGGTGTCTTGTCACTTAACTGCTCACCAGGGCAGTTTCTAGGCTAAAATGCACCCAGGGCGAGGGTGTAAAAATTTCACCTCCCCCCCTCCCGCGGAGCCAGGTATAGGTGCCTGCAGTATAAGTTAGCCAGGTCTAGTTGCACTCAGTATAGGTCCCCCCAGTATACAGGTCCTTCTCCAAAAATTTGCATATCGTGACAAAGTTAATTATTTTCTGTAATGTACTGATAAACATTAGACTTTCATATATTTTAGATTCATTACACACAACTGAAGTAGTTCAAGCCTTTTATTGTTTTAATATTGATGATTTTGGCATACAGCTCATGAAAACCCCAAATTCCTATCTCAAAAAATTAGCATATCATGAAAATGTTCTCTAAACGAGCTATAAACCTAATCATCTGAATCAACTAATTAACTCTAAACACCTGCAAAAGATTCCTGAGGCTTTTAAAAACTCCCAGCCTGGTTCATTACTCAAAACCGCAATCATGGGTAAGACTGTCGACCTGACTGCTGTCTGGAAGGCCATCATTGACATCCTCAAGCAAGAGGGTAAGACACAGAAATACATTTCTGAACAAATAGGCTGTTCCCAGAGTGCTGTATCAAGGCACCTCAGTGGGAAGTCTGTGGGAAGGAAAAAGTGTGGCAGAAAACGCTGAACAATGAGATGAGGTGACCGGACCCTGAGGAAGATTGTGGAGAAGGACCGATTCCAGACCTTGGGGGACCTGCGGAAGCAGTGGACTGAGTCTGGAGTAGAAACATCCAGAGCCACCGTGTAAAGGCGTGTGCAGGAAATGGGCTACAGGTGCCGCATTCCCCTGGTCAAGCCACTTTTGAACCAGAAACAGCGGCAGAAGCACTTGACCTGGGCTACAGAGAAGCAGCACTGGACTGTTGCTCAGTGGTCCAAAGTACTTTTTTCGGATGAAAGCAACTTTGGCATGTCATTCGGAAATAAAGGTGCCAGAGTCTGGAGGAAGACTGGGAAGAGGGAAATGCCAAAATGCCTGAAGTCCAGTGTCAAGTACCCACAGTCAGTGATGCTCTGGGGTGCCAAGTCAGCTGCTGGTGTTGGTCCACTGTGTTTTATCAAGGGCAGGGTCATTGCAGCTAGCTATCAGGAGATTTTGGAGCACTTCATGCTTCCATCTGCTGAAAAGCTTTATGGAGATGAAGATTTCATTTTTCAGCACGACCTGGCACCTGCTCACAGTGCCAAAACCACTGGTAAATGGTATACTGACCATGGTATTACTGTGCTCAATTGGCCTGCCAACTCTCCTGACCTGAACCCCATAGATAATCTGAGGGATATTGTGAAGAGAAAGTTGAGAGACGCAAGACCCAACACTCTGGATGAGCTTAAGGCCGCTATTGAAGCATCCTGGGCCTCCATAACACCTGAGCAGTGCCACAGGCTGATTGCCTCCATGCCACGCCGCATTGAAGCAGTCATTTCTGCAAAAGGATTCCCGACCAAGTATTGGGTGCATAACTGAACATAATTATTTGAAGGTTGACTTTTTTGTTTTAAAAACACTTTTCTTTTATTCTTTTATTGGTCGGATGAAATATGCTAATTTTTTGAGATAGGAATTTTGAGTTTTCATGAGCTGTATGCCAAAATCATCAATATTAAAACAATAAAAGGCTTGAACTACTTCAGTTGTGTGTAATGAATCTAAAATATATGAAAGTCTAATGTTTATCAGTACATTACAGAAAATAATGAACTTTATCACAATATGCTATTTTTTTTGAGAAGGACCTGTAGGTAGACAGGAATAGGTACCCCAGTATAGGTAGCCAGCTATAGGTCCCCCCAGTATAGGTACACTACAATATACAATAACATTTCTATAGCGCTTTTCTCCCATAGGACTCAAAGCGCATAGGCTCTCTCAGATTCATTAGTTGCTAGTTGGATAAAATATTCACACAACAAAAGTTATATTTCTGCAAATGCCAAACTGAACAGGTGAGTTTTCAGTCTGGGTTTAAACACGTCCAGAGATGGAGCTGTCCTGATCTGTTATGTTAAGGAGTTCCAAAACGTAGGAGCAGCATGACAGAAGGCTCTGGGACCAAAAGTTTCCAAGTGGACTCTGGGTATGACTAGATTATTAGAACCTGTGGATCTTAGATTGCGGGGATTACTATACAGCTGCAACATTTCTTTCATGTCCAGGGCCCAGATTATTTAGTGATTTAAATGTCAGTAGGCCAATCTTGAATATAACCCTCCATTCTATAGGTAGCTCATGAAGGGAGTGCAGGACTGGCGTTATGAGGCAGTGACGGGGTTGGTTGGTTAATAGTCTGGCAGCAGTATTCTGTATCAGCTGTAGACGGTACAAGTCCTTTTTTGGAAGGCCAGTGTAGAGAGTATTGCAGTAGTCCAGTTGGGAGGTAATTAAGGCATAAACAAAGGTTGGTAGATCTTCTGGGGGGATGAGGTGCTTGATTCTTGCAATGTTCTTCAGGTGAAAATAGGATGATTTCACCACAGCAGAGATGTGAGTCATAACTGTTGTTTTGTAGGATTTTGGCTTCTAGCTGGAGGTATATGGCTTTTTCAATTAGCTTACCCAGAAAGGGAAGGTTAGAGAAAGGTATGTAGCTGGTCATTGCATATGGGTCCAGGGAGGGTTTTTTGAGGAGAGTAGGGATGCTCAAATCCGAATCCGGGAGAAACCTGGATACTTGCTATCCGGATTTCTCCCAGTAAACCTGTGCAAGGTGGGCGGGGGAATCAAGCTTACCTGTCTGACGTCTTCTTAGTCCGTCCCTGGCGCCTCCCATGATACGTTCCACGTGGTGGTCACGTGACTACAAACACTTCCTCCTTCCGGGTTGAAGGAGGAAGTGTTTGTAGTCACGTGATGCGCGTGGACCGCATCGTGGGAGGCGCCAGGGACGGACGAAGAAGACGTCAGACAGGTAAGCTTGACCCCCCCGCCCACCCTGCACAGGTTTACTGGGAGAAATCTGGATAGCAACTATCTGGGGTTCTCCCAGATTCGGATTTGAGCATCCCTAGAGGAGAGGCCTGATGATTGCTTCCTTCAGTAAAATAGGAAAAATCCCTGATTGTAAGGAACAGTTTACAAGTTTGAGGAATACCGGTACAAACAGGTCAGGGCAGTTCAACATGAACTGTGTTGGGCCAGGATCCAGGTCAAAGGTAGTTTGGCGGAGATGAAGGAGGATGCTTGATGTGACTTTTTCATCAATTTCTTTGAAGTTTGACCAAGGTGTTACTAGGGATAAGCAGAAACGATGCCAGCGCGAATTTACGCATCGTAGTTCGCATCTACACATCGTAGTTCGTAGGTGAAGTTTCAAAACTACGCTTATGAATTTACGCGTAGCGAAGTACCGCTATGCGTAGCTTATGCCCACTATGCGTAGTTAACATGTGTATTGCGTAGTGAATTACGAATGCGTTACTCGCGGCTAATCTTCCACATGCGATTGTGTGCTTACAAATTTACGCATTGGAAAGGGGAATGTACGCATAGAAGAGTTCCTGGTATAAGCGTTTTAAAGGAATTAATGCATAAAATTATCTGCATATGGGCATAAGCATCCGCATTCACTACGCTTCGCACTACGTGTAATTGTGTATTTTAACGCTTAGTCTATGAAATGCATACAAAGCGAATATTTGATTTGGAAGCCGTAGTTTGCCGAAGTGTAATTGCGTAAAACTATGCGTAGTTCGAGCGTAGCAAAGTTGGCTGACTATGACCATCCCTGGGTGTTACCGTGTCTCTGCTAATGGTCTTCGGTGCTATATTAGGCTCAGATGCTGTAAGTTGGATGGCGGACCTTATAGTGGAGACTTTGTCTGAAAAGAAACAGGCAAATTGGTCACAGAGGTCCTTTGAAGACTGGATATTACGTTTTTGACATGCCGAGTTGCAGAGTTTTTCCACTGTGCGGAACAGTTGGGCTGGTTTGTTAACTGCGTTTGCTACCTCATGTGATAGAAAGGATGACTTTTTCTCAGTGATTACGTTTTGGTAGGTATTCGAATGGAGGATTAATGCATGTTTGGTAGCCAGGCATAGGTGCCCCAGTATAGTTGCCTCCAGTATAGGTTAGCCAGGTAGATGCCTCCAGTGTAGGTAGCCAGTATAGTTTCCCCCAGTATAGGTTAGATAGACAGGCGCCCCAGGTATAAGTTAGATAGGTAGGTGCCCCCAGTACAGGTTAGCTAGGTGGGTGCCTCTAATATAGGTAGCCAGAATATTTGCCCCAGCATAGGTTAGATAGGTAGGAGCCCCCAGTATAGGTTAGTTAGGTAGGTGCCTCCAATATAGGTAGCCAGTATAGTTGCCACCAGTATAGGCTAGCTAGGTAGGTAGGTGCCCTCAATACAGGTTAGATAAGTAGGTGCCCCCAGTATAGGTTAGATAGGTAGCTGCCCCCAGTATAGGTTAGATTGTGAGCTGCCCCCCAGTATAGGTTAGATAGGTAGCTGCCCCCCAGTATAGGTTAGATTAGGTAGGTGCCCCCAGTATAGGTTAGATTAGGTAGCTGCCCCCCAGTGTAGGTTAGATTAGGTAGCTGCCCCCCAGTATAGGTTAAATAGGTAGCTGCCCCCCCCAGTATAGGTTAGATTAGGTAGCTGCCCCCCAGTATGGGTTAGATTAGGTAGCTGCCCCCAGTATAGGTTAGATTAGGTAGCTGCCATCCAATATAGGTTAGATTAGGTAGCTGCCCCCCAGTATAGGTTAGATTAGGTAGCTGCTCCCCAGTATAGATTAGGTAGGTGGTTAGGTAGGTAGGTAGGTCCCCCCCCCCATAATGGAGGGGGGAGCCACAGCCGCGGGGAGGGCAGCCCGACCTCTCCCTCCCTTCCTCTCCCCGGGCCGCCCTCTGTGCTCCCCCCTCAAATGCAGAGTGATTGCAGCAGGGAAGCGCTGTAAATAGTAACTCACCTCCCTAGTTCCAATCGCCGATCACTCACTTGCCGCTGGTCTCCTGCTTTGCATATACGTGTATACACACACTGCTTCCTGCTAAACAGGAAGCAGCATGTGTATACCCGGCTATGCAGAGTGGAGACCAGCGGCTAGTGAGTGATCGGCGATTGGAACCAGGGAGTTGTGTAGCTATTTACAGCACTTCCCTGCTGCAATCACTCTGCAGTCGGAGGGGGGAGCATGGAGGGTGGCCCGCGGAGAGGAAGGGAGGGAGAGGTCGGACTGCCCTCCCCGCCGCTGTGGCTCCCCCCTCCATTACAGCGCCCCCCTCCCAACAGCACTCAGGGTGGCCGCACGGATGCACGGCCCCTAGAAACGGGCCTGGAGCTCACTATCTAATACCTACCATAGTCATATGTCTATATCATGTAGTGTATGTGTCGTAGTCTAAGGCCAATTTAGGGGGAAGCCAATCAACTTACTTGTATGTCTTTGGGATGTAGAAGGAAACCAAAGTATTGAGAGGAAACCCACACAGACACGGGGAGAAAATACAAACTCCTTGCAGATAGTGACCTGGCTGGGATTCAAACCAGGGAACCCAGCATTGCAAGGCAAGAGCACTAACAACTATGCCACTGTGCTGCCCACTATGCCACGATGCTGCCCACTATGTGCGCAACGTGTGGTATCTCAGTTGTATAAATACCGGTAAATGCTCTGTGTGTGCATAATAATAATAGTTAATTTTACCAGCAATTAGTAAATATTCCATATTGACTGGTGTAACCTTGTAGACTTGGGGGCAATAGTGTATTGATTGTTCCTCTGATCTACTAGTGTTTGGTCAATTAACCACTTAAGGACCGTAGGCTTACACCCCCCTAGTGACCAGACTATTTTTTACTAATTAAGCCACTGCAGCTTTAAGGGCTCGCAGAGCTTTCTGTTGGTGGGCTGTGATAGCTGGTGCAGTGTTTGGTTTTTTATTTATTTATATATATATATTTTTAAATAAATGTTCCTATTTTTTCCACCCTCCCCCCTGCCAATGACAGCGATCAGCTATCCTAGGCTTCAGCCTATGACAGCAGATCACTTCTGAGCCTCATAGGGGACAGCAGTGTCACTTGGCTGTCCTCCCCAGTACAGCGCTGCTGTAAATCGCAGCGCTGTACCATGTAAATAGACGGCGGTTTCGCCATCCAACAGTCTCCTACCAGCAATCGCCATTGGGAGACTGATGACGGAGCGGGGATGCGCACACAATCCCCTGCAATCTCCGCCCCCAGGACTTCATGCCAGTTGGCTATGAGTGGTCCTGGGGCTGCCGCCGCATCCATGCCGCTTGGCGTGGAGTGGTCATTTAGAACTTAAAGATGTGTGAAGAGGTTCAGGGAAATCATATAAACATTTCTTTGTCAAATCATATAAAAACCCTGCAAGTTTTAATTCAATTGGATGTTTATATATGTTTAAAATGCATGAAAAGAAAGAAGAAAATATGAGTTTATTGTGCTAAGTCAAGGAACATAAAACATTTTTTATGGAATGTAATACTAATTAATTCAGTTAAAAATGAGTCCAGAAAATGTAAGAATTTGTATGTTTTATGTTTCAGGAGCTCTCCATTATAAATTTGTCGGATGACAGGTCTTCTTTGTAAAGCAAATTGTTATGGCAAACAAGACAAATTTTGATAATTTTATACTAGAGGGATTTGTTGACTTTGAGAATTACAGCCTTGTTGCATTTTTCATCTTCTTGCTCATTTACCTTCTAACCATAGTTGGAAACTTGATGATCGTACTAGTAGTGCATTTCCACGTTAACCTTCACACACCAGAATCAGAATCAGAATCAGAATCGTTTATTTATTTCGCCAAGCATGACTGGGTCATGCCCGGAATTGGTTTTAGCACCACAGGGCAAAGTTACAGCAGAGACATAAACATAACAACACAAACAGTGTACAAACATTAAGTTACAGCAGAAATATACAATGCGAAGAGCCGTGAGGCAGTATCACAGCAAGAAGCAAAAACACGTGCTGAGAAAGATCCCAGCACACTAACCCTCACGTGTCATGGCTAAATACCAGTGTGAGGCGAGCACCACAGGATTTATAGGGAGTTCAAGAGTTTCACCGCTGTGGGGAAAAAAGTGTCTCTGTGCCTTGATGTCTTGGTGGGGAGGGCCCGGAACCTCCGACCCGATGGGAGCCGTTGGAAGAAGCGATGACCTGGGTGTGATGGGTCATTGGAAATCTTTGCTGCTCTAGCGCACAACCTAGAGTTGTGGATGAGCTCCAGGGGGGGGAGGGGTTTCCCAATTATTTTCTCCGCTGATCTAATGACCCTCTGAATTTTGTATCTGTCGCCGGCGGTGGCGCCAGCGTACCATACAAGTATCGAGGTGCAGAGGACAGACTCTATGGTGGCGGAGTAGAAGGATTTAAGGAGTTCTTGGGCCATACCAAACTTCTTTAGTTGGCGCAGGAAGAAGAGTCTCTGCTGGGCCTTCTTTTGGGTTGTGATGGTGTTCATCTTCCAGCTCAGGTCATCAGATATGGTTGTGCCCAGGAGTCGGACGCTGGAAACGACTTCAACTTCAGCACCATCAATGAGAATTGGGTGCAGGGTCGTACTCTGCCTTCTGAAGTCAATGACCATCTCCACAGTTTTGGTGGTATTGAGCACTAGCTTGTTCGCTCTGCACCAGTGGCAGATTCTCTCCACCTCGTCTCGGTAGGCCTGCTCATTACCCTTTCTTATGAGGCCAACAATGGTGGTATCATCAGCAAATTTGATGACCTTGACAGAGTTGTCCTTAGAGGTACAGTTGTTGGTGTAGAGCGAGAACAGGAAAGGTGACAGGACACATCCCTGAGGGGCTCCCGTGTTGGTAATCCTTGGTCTGGACAAGATGTCGCCCAGCTTAACTACTTGAGACCTGTCTGTAAGGAAGTCCGTGATCCAGCAGCGGAGGGAGGGGTGAACACCGAGTTCCTCTAGGTTGTCATGCAGTATACGAGGACAGATGGTGTTAAAAGCCGAACTAAAGTCCAGGAGGAGCATTCTGGCATATGAGTCCGGGCTGTCCAGGTGGCCGGTGATGTACTCCAGGCATATATTAATAGCATCGTCGGTGGACCGATTAGTTCTGTAGGCAAATTGGAACGGATCCAGACAGTGCAGTGTGGAGTTCTTAAGGAGGGATAAGATCACTTTCTCAAAGGTTTTCATCACAACAGAAGTGAGGGCCACAGGTCTAAAATTGTTAAGGTCCGAGACTCCTTGTTTTTTTGGGACAGGGATAATGGTGGACTTTTTAAAGCAAGTAGGTACCTTGCCATCCCTCAGGGACTTGGAGTATATGGAAGTGAGGATGGGGGCCAGCTGCCGTGAGCAGGTTTTCAGGCAGGCTGGGGATACCCCATCAGGTCCCGAAGCTTTCCTAGCATTCAGTGTGGACAGGTGACGCAGAACCTCCGCCTCTTTTACTACTGGGGAGGGAGGGCTCGGGCTTGGAAAGAGGGCAGCCGGGCGGGATCTCTGACGGTCTGTCGGGTCCTCAAACCTGCAATAGAAGCTGCTCAGTTCCTCAACTAACTCAGTGCTTGGTGTTGCATGGAGAGGGGGAGGCTTGTAGTTTGTGGCCTCCTTGAGCCCCCTCCAAACAGCCCGTGGATCATTTGAGCTTAGGTTCTTCCTCATCTTATCTGCATATGCCCTTTTTGCCACTCTCAGTTCTTTGTTGAGGGAGTTCCTTGCTATCCTGAAGTCCTCTATGGAGCCGGACTTATGTGCAGCCTCTTTTTGTTTCCGCAGCTTCCGTAGCTTGTTGGAGAACCAGGGTTTATTGTTCGGATAGACCTTGAAGGACTTTGAGGGAATGCAGGTTTCCTCACAGTATCTTATGTAGGAAGTGACCGTGTCTGCCCATTCATCCAGGTTAGGTGATTCCAGAGCCCTCCAGTCTGTGCTTTCGAAACAGGTCTGAAGTTGCTCTTTTGCCTCGTTTGACCACACTCTTGCCGATTTGAGAACTGGTTTTGCTGCTTCCAGACGTCTTCTATAGGTCGGAATCAGGTGGATGAGGTTGTGGTCGGATGAACCCAGTGCGGCCCATGAGATTGCTTTGTAGGGGTCTTTCAGGATCGTGTAACAGTGATCCAGTGTGCGGTCATTCCTGGTGGGGCAGGTAACGTGCTGATGGAAGCGTGGCAGCTCCCGACGGAGGTTGGCTTTGTTGAAATCGCCCAGTACAATAAACAAGGAGTCTGGTAGGGTCGTCTCCCACTGTGTGATGATATCGCTCAGATCCCGTTCGGCCAGCTTGACATCCGCATCAGGCGGGATGTAAATCCCCAAGAGGACGTAGGATGAGAACTCTCTGGGTGAGTAGATAGGCCTACAGTTGACAAGTAGGAGCTCCAGGTCAGGGGTACACTTCCTGGTTAAAAGCGACGTGTTCGGACACCATGAGGAGTTGATGTAAAAGCAGACCCCCCCGCCTTTCCTTTTGCCTTATCACCAACCTATCTTGCTTGGAGATCTGGTACACATCCACGACTACGCCAAAGCTGCTAGCTATGCTGATAACCAAAAACAAGACCATCTCTTTCAAGTGGTGTTTTGTTCAGCTCTATATGTTCCATAGTTTGGGCATTACAGAATGTAACCTGTTGGCCATTATGGCCATTGACCGATTTCTAGCCATTTGCAGACCACTTAGATATTACAATATCATGAATGCAAGAGTTTATACAGGCTTGGCCATCATGTGTTGGACTTTGGGATTCTCCATGGCCGTAATTTCAACATCACTTACCTCACAGATTGCATTTTGTGGCAGACATTTTGTTAATCATTACTTTTGTGATTTGGCTCCTTTACTGAGCCTCTCCTGTAGCGATATAACATTTACAGTCACCGTTAATCGTTGTGTTGCTGGCTTTGCTACTCTGCCGCACCTGGCCATTGTGGTTATTATGTATATCAATATAATTGTTTCAATCAGTAAGATAAAGACCAATAAAGGGAGGATGAAGGCATTTTCAACATGTTCCTCACACTTGACTGTGGTAACCCTTTTCTATGGTATAACTTGCATTGTGTATGCCCTCCCCAAAGAAGCTCACTCAGCGGACAATGACAAAATACTTGCCCTTGTGTATGCTGTGTTTACACCATTCCTGAATCCAATTATATACAGTCTGAGGAACCAGCAGGTGATTTCAGGCCTGAAACATGGACTTCAAAGCATTCAAATTCCCATTAAATTGAATTAACTGCACAGAGAAAGCAAGTGTGAATGTATGAAAACTGTGCGTGTAGGAGGGGTGGAAGGCCTATGCCTCTGGCTTTTAGCAATGGAAAACAAGAGAAATATCGATGAATCTATAAAGGCCCATACACATGGGCTGACTGATGTTGAAAATGAACCAATGAGATCCTGCTGAGGTAAAATTTGATTGGTCCATATTTAACCACTTAAGCCCACAGGGTTGAATTTTTTTTTGCATCTGAGCAACTTTCACCTCCCATTCATTTGCCAATAACTTTATCACTACTCATCACAATGAATGGATCTATATCTTGTTTTTTCCGCCACCAATTAGGCTTTCTGTAGGTGATACATTTTGCTAAGAGCCACTTTACTGTAAATGCATTTTAACAGGAAGAATAAGAAAGAAATGGAAAAAAATCATTATTTCTCAGCTTTTGGCCATTATAGTTTAAAATTCATACATGCTACCATAATTAAAACCCATGTACTTTATTTGCCAATTTGTCCTGCTTACTACACCATTTAAATTATGTCCCTATAGCAATGTATGGCGCCGATATTTTATTTGGAAGTAAAGGTGCAATTTTTCAATTTGCGTCCATCACTATTTACAAGCCCATAGTTTAAAAAAAATATATTAATATACTCCTTTGACATGCATATTTATAAAGTTCAGACCCTTAGGTAACTATTTATCTGTTTTTTTTTTTTTATTATTGTAATTTTTTTTTTTTATTAAAAAATTGTATGTGGGTAATTTTTGGTGTGGGAGGTAAACAGTTTTATTTTGAATGTAAAAAGTGTATATGTCTATTGTGAAATGTATGTGGGTGTAGTTTTACTATTTGGCCACGAGATGGCCACAGTCAAATAGTCCTGGGAGCGATCCAGCTTGCTCCCAGGAAGAAGAAAGAAGACTCTGAACTTTTTGGCACCCAGAAAAGCTGCAGCGCCTGGAGAGACGCTGTTGGCTTTTCTCCGGGGGGATGCGATCGGTGAAAGGGATCTATAATCCCTTTCACTGTTCGCTGGGCTAACGGCAGGTAGCGGGAGCGCACACGGGGGGGCCCGCGGGAGCACGCGCGACCTGCGGGAGTGCGTGCAGCCTAACTGGATGAGAAATCTCGTCCAGTTAGGCTTAAGTGGTTAAGCTGCATAAAATTGAATACAACATTTGCATAAACCTGCATCAACTTGACATTATTTGCATTCATTCACAGTCCATAACTAGTCATAATTGCAAATTTTGTATCGTTATTACGAAAATGCAAAATTCCGGCTTATCACTACCTGATGGTAGTTGCTATCAGGCAACCTATGTATTATTTTCCATGTGTTCAGATCTACTATACTTTATTGGGCTCCTGTCCTTCTCTTGAGTGTATTTGTCCATACAGATCAATGCACTGCTAATGCACCATTAAGAGCGTACTATTACAATATCATTGAATTGGCTTAGCCCTAAATTGGCCCTAGACTAGGATACATACACTACATGAAACATGATAAATGCATAGACATATGACTATGGTAGGGATTAGATTGTGAGCCCCTCTGATGGCAGAGACCGACAGTTAATTGACAAGAATATGTATACTATGTACAGTGATGCAGAAGATGTTGACAATCTATAAATACTAAAATAATGGTGATAAAACTTACCTAAAAAGAGGTAAGACTCTAAATAGAGTAGAGCCTTCCCATTTCTCCTTCTGACTTGTTGCAGTGCCATCCCTCATCGCAGTGGTGTAGCTAAGGAGCTGTGGGCCCCGGTGCAAGTTTTACAATGGGGCCCCCCAAGCACTCTATACATAACAATTGATACAGCACTCCAAAATCTGCCAATGGCAACTACAGTGTCAGAGGTGCAAGAATGGGATGGGGAATAGTTTGTTAGTGATCACTACTATTCAAAGTATCTATAGAAGTGATTATTACCAGCACAGGACCAATAGAGAGCTAATACTGTAGTTGAGGGAGGGCCCTTCAGGGCCCCTCTGGCCCAAGGGCCCCGATGCGGTGGCTACCTCTGCACCACCTACTGCTACGCCCCTGCCTCATTGTATCTATTCGACCTGCTTAATCGAATAGCTGTGTGGGACTCCTTGGGCCTCTTCAGATAGTTGAGGGCGAGCGTATCTGCAGCTGCCTCCAGAAGCAGGTAAAGGACACCTGAAGCAAGAGGGATATAAAGGATGCCAAATGTATTTCCTTTTAAGCAATACCAGTTGCCTGGCTATCCTGCTGATCCTCTGCCTCTAAGACTATTAGCCATAGACCCTGGACAAGCATGCAGCAGATCAGGTGTCTCTGACATCATTGTCAGATCTGACAAAATTAGCTACATGCTTGTTTCTGGTGTGATTCAGACACTACTGCAGTCAAATTGATGAGCAGGGCTTCTAGGCAACTGGCATTGTTTAAAAGGAAATCAATATGGCAGAGTCCATATTCTTCTCACTTCTGTTGTCCTTTAAAGTAGTAGTATATCACTCATTCATTATCAAGGTTATCAAGGTCAATGGATCATTTAATCCCATCGGATTTCAAATGCTGGGCTACAATTAGTCTTAAAAAGTACCAGTCAGTGCAGAGAGCCCTTAATGCAAAGCCATGAGGAGCGCCTGAATATAATATCAATGGACTGTCACCCTTTTTACGGGAGCCACCTCTTGAAAACCCACCAGATTGCAAAAAAGCCAAACAACCAGAGGTGTCTAGTAAGACAGCCATCAATTTTATTAGGCGCATGGCATAGTACCAGACCTGTTTTTGTATATGCTCCATCTTATGGCCTGAGGAAGCGGGTCACTCCCACGAAACATGTTGTATTTTACTGTAATATGTAAATAAATTGTTTTGCTGAAAATTGATCGGCATTTTCTAGTGTCTGCCTGGAGGAGGTAAGTCCACCACTACCTCCTCACTTTTAAACGTTTTAGATCTTTTTATCCTTCTGGCGCCTCTATATCCATACTACATCAATTTTATTAGGAACCATATAAACAACCACAAAAAAATCCCCTCGTCCCCCCCTTAAAAAAATGTAAAACAGGGCCGTTTATTGTAGCGATATCATCCAACCATCAATTCCAAGCAAGCCATCACCACACAATCAAGTTGGTCAGGGTATGACTCCACTATATTCCCTACATTGCAGTTTTAAGGCTAAACATGTAGCATTAGAGGGTTAATGTGCTGATGGAATTGGTTAGTCCACAGGATATAGCAAAGCTCCAGCAGAGTCGCCCCTAAATGGCAGCAAGCTTAAACACCATGCAAAAGTTGTAAGTCCCAAAACACGCTGTTATAGCTTCATTAAACACTAATCTCAGACATTTGGTTGGATAGTCTCCAGCCAGCAAAGTGTAACACTGTCCACATATGCCATAGATGTGTATAAACGACCCACTACAAGTGTCAGCAAAACAGAAAACGCTGATAGATATTAGCAGTTCATGCGCAGCCACAGAATCTGTGTCAGAAAGGCATGTTGCCCAGATGGGCTCTCACCACCACTGGGTTCTGCTCTGCTGGAACCAAAGACTTGCGATGTGTCACCAGCTACGGTTAGCATCAACCTCCATCTATCAGCGCTGTGCCAGAGCCAAGCCAGCATGGAAGGATCAACTGACATCACTGGCCTATATATGACAATGATGAGATGAATGCAGCTCACAATAAATTAGGTGCAGTGTCATCCAAGGGGCTGAAGGCATGCCCAGTTGTTGAAAAACCCATTGTAGTGCACCTTTGCTCCAACAGGAGAACATACTGCACTTTTAAGGTGGCAAAAAAACGAACCAAAGACAGGTCCATATTTAGTCAGCGAGGTGCTAAAGTGCGGAGCCTAAAGACCCCTAGGGGGCTACCAACAACCGCATTTCTAATGTTACTGACATGTTCCTGGATACATGTTTTCAATCAACATGTACTTTCACCAATGTATTTTAATCCATATACAACAGAGTAACCAAGCAGCTTAGGGTGATCAAAACTACTAGGAATGTATAGGGGGATAAAAGGAACCAAAAAGCCCTCCTACTAAAACGCAAAGCTTGGTGTAATTTGCCTTCTTAAAACAGAAGGAAATTTGCAATAATTCAGTTATAAGTGAACATTTGTGGTTACCCACAATACTCTACTGAATATGCAAATTACCCCTTTTCACCCTTGTTAAGCCAAGCAAGCATCCAGAACCGCTGGTGTATAGCAAGCTTATAGCTTTAAGTTTTACACAGCCTTATCAGTCCCACATGTAGACAGCCTGTTTCAGACTTTTGGTCCTCATCAGTACATGGCAGGGATTGATAAAGCTGTATGAAATAGGGCTTGAACGAGTACAACAGAGTAACCAAGCAGCTTAGGGTGATCCAAACTACTAGGAATGTATAGGGGGATAAAAGGAACCAAAATAACATACTTGGTGTTACAGTTAATAAATGATTGTATTTCAAACTCATGTCTTGAATCTGAATCCATAAACATGTCAGTTCTCTCAACAAAAGATGGCCATCTTCCCCTGGTCCGTTCTGCCTGTGTGTGGAGTTTGTCTATATTGGGAGTGGTGATTCCTGGCTTAGTTGTTGTCCAGATGCTGTTCCATTTGTTGTTTTCGATACAGTGCAGGTGGAGATTCCTGGTTTAGTTATTGTCCAGATGCTGTTCCATCTTTTGCTCTCTATACATTGCAGCTGTATGCAATTGTTTGCGAAGACCTTGAAGACTGCAGTGCTAAACCCCCCTAAAGACCAGGCCATTTTTTACAATTCAGACCACTGCAGTTATAACTGTTTATTGCTCGGTTATACAACTTACCACCCAAACAAATTTTACGTCCTTTTCTTCTCACTAACACAGCTTTCTTTTGGTGCTATTTGATTGCTGCTACGATTTTTAGTTTTTATTATATTCATCAAAAAATACAGGAATTTTGTCAAAAAAATGATTTTTTTAACTTTCTGTGCTGACATTTTTCAAATAAAGTAAAATTTCTGTATACATGCAGCGCGAAAAATGTGGACAAACATGTTTTTGATTAAAAAAAAACCATTCAGTGTATATTTATTGGTTTGGGTAAAAGTTATAGCGTTTACAAACTATGGTGCAAAAAGTGAATTTTCCCATTTTCAAGCATCTATGACTTTTCTGACCCCCTGTCATGTTTCATGAGGGGCTAGAATTCCAGGATAGTATAAATACCCCCCAAATGACCCCATTTTGGAAAGAAGACATCCCAAAGTATTCACTGAGAGGCATAGTGAGTTCATAGAAGATTTTATTTTTTGTCACAAGTTAGCGGAAAATGACACTTTGTGACAAAAAAAATAAATAATAAAAAGTTTCCATTTCTGCTAACTTGTGACAAAAAAAAAATGAAATCTGCCACAGACTCACCATGCCCCTCTCTGAATACTTTGGGATGTCTACTTTCCAAAATGGGGTCATTTGTGGGGTGTGTTTACTGTCCTGGCATTTTGGGGGGTGCTAAATTGTAAGCACCCCTGTAAAGCCTAAAGGTGCTCATAGGACTTTGGGCCCCTTAGCGCACCTAGGCTGCAAAAAAGTGTCACACATGTGGTATCGCCGTACTCAGGAGAAATAGTATAATGTGTTTTGGGGTGTATTTTTACACATACCCATGCTGGGTGGGAGAAATACCTCTGTAAATGAGATTTTTTAGATTTTTTTACACACAACTGTCCATTTACAAAGATATTTCTCCCACCCAGCATAGGTATGTGTAAAAATACACCCCAAAACACATTATACTACTTCTCCCGAGTACAGCGATACCACATGTGTGGCACTTTTTTGCACCCTAACTGCACTAAGGGGCCCAAAGTCCAATGAGTACCTTTAGGATTTCACAGGTCATTTTGAGACATTTGGTTTCAAGACTACTCCTCACGGTTTAGGACCCCTGAAAAACAAGGGCAGTATAGGAACACCACAAATGACCCCATTATAGAAAGAAGACACCCCAAGGTATTCCGTTAGGAGTATGGTGAGTTCATAGAAGATTTTATTTTTTGTCACAAGTTAGCGGAAAATGACACTTTGTGAAAAAAACAATAAAAATCAATTTCCGCTAACTTGTGACAAAAAAATAAAAGCTTCTATGAACTCACCATACTCCTAACGGAATACCTTGGGGTGTCTTCTTTCTATAATGGGGTCATTTGTGGTGTTCCTATACCGCCCTGGCATTTTAGGCGCCCTAAACCGTAAGGAGTAGTCTTTAAACCTAATTTCTCAAAATGACCTGTGAAATCCTAAAGGTACTCATTGGACTTTGGGCCCCTTAGCGCAGTTAGGGTGCAAAAAAGTGCCACACATGTGGTATCGCTGTACTCGGGAGAAGTAGTATAATGTGTTTTGGGATGTATTTTTACATATACTCATGCTGGGTGGGAGAAATATCTCTGTAAATGACAATTTTTTGATTTTTTTACACACAATTGTCCATTTACAGAGATATTTCTCCCACCCAGCATGGGTATATGTTAAAATACACCCCAAAACACATTATACTATTTCTCCTGAGTACAGCGATACCACATGTGTGGCACTTTTTTGCACCCTAACTGCGCTAAGGGGCCCAAAGTCCAATGAGTACCTTTAGGATTTCACAGGTCATTTTGAGAAATTAGGTTTAAAGACTACTCCTCACGGTTTAGGACCCCTAAAAAGCCAGGGCAGTATAGGAACACCACAAATGACCCCATTATAGAAAGAAGACACCCCAAGGTATTCCGTTAGGAGTATGGTGAGTTCATAGAAGATTTTATTTTTTGTCACTAGTTAGAGGAAAATGACACTTTGTGAAAAAAACTATAAAAATCGGTTTGTGACAAAAAAATAAAATCTTCTTTGAACTCACCATACTCCTAACAAAATACCTTGGGGTGTCTTCTGTCTAAAATGGGGTAATTTGTGGGTTTCCTATACTGTCCTGGCATTTTAGGGGCCCTAAACCGTGAGGAGTAGTCTTGAAACCAAATTTCTCAAAATGACCTGTGAAATCCTAAATGTACTCATTGGACTTTGGGCCCCTTAGCGCAGTTAGGGTGCAAAAGAGTGCCACACATGGGGTATCCCCATACTAAGGAGAAGTAGTATAATGTGTTATGCGGTGTATTTTTACACATACCCATGCTGGGTGGGAGGAATATCTCTGTAAATGGACAATTGTGTGTAAAAAAATGGAAAAAGTTGTCATTTACAGAGATATTTCTCCCACCCAGCATGGGTATGTGTGAAAAGACACCCCAAAACACATTATACTACTTCTCCTGAGTACGGGGATACCACATGTGTGACACCTTTTTGCAGCCTAGCTGTGCAAAGGGGCCCAAAGTCCAATGAGTACCTTTAGGATTTCACAGGTCATTTTGAGAAATTTGGTTTCAAGACTACTCCTCACGGTTTAGGGCCCCTAAAATGCCAGGGAAGTATAGGAACCCCACAAGTGATCCCATTTTGGAAAGAAGACACCCCAAGGTATTCCATGAGGAGTATGGTGAGTTCATAGAATATTTTATTTTTTTACACAAGTTAGCGGAAATGGATTTTTTAGGTTTTTTCCTCACAAAGTGTCATTTTCCACTAACTTGTGACAAAAAATAAAATCTTCTATGAACTCACCATACCCCTCATGGAATACCTTGGGGTGTCTTCTTTCCAAAGTAGGGTCACTTGTGGGGTTCCTATACTGCCTTGGCATTTTAGGGGCCCTAAACTGTGAGGAGTAGTCTGGAAACCAAATAATTAAAATTGACCTGTGAAATTCTAAAGGTACTCATTGGACTTTGGGCCCCTTTGCACAGCTAGGCTGCAAAAAAGTGTCACACGTGTGGTATCGCTGTACTCAGGAATAGTAGTATAATGTGTTTTGGGGTGTATTTTCACACATAACGAATCCTGTGTGTGAGAAATATCTCTGTAAATGACATTTTTTTTCCATTTTTTTACACTAAATTGTCATTTACAGAGATATTTCTGCCACCCAGCATGGGTATGTGTGGAAAGACACCCCAAAACACATTATACTACTACTCATGAGAATGGCAATACCACATATGTGACACTTTTTTGCAGGCTAGCTGCGCAAACTTGCCCAAAGTCCAATGAGCACCTTTAGGCTTTACAGGGGTGCTCACAATTTAGGCCCCCACCAAACAATTCCAGGACAGTAAAACACCCCAGAAATGACCCCATTTTGGAAAGAAGAGACCCCAAGGTATTCCACGAGGGGCATACTGAGTTCATATAAAATTTTATTTTTTGTCATAAGTTAGCGGAAAATGACACTTTGTGGGAAAAAAAATAAAAAAATCCATTTCTGCTAACTTATGACAAAAAATAAAATCTTCTATGAACTCACCATGCCCCTCAGCGAATACCTTGGGGTGTCTTCTTTCCAAAATGGGGTCACTTGTGGGGGTCTGTGATGGCATTTTAGCGTCTCCACAATCATTACATGTATGGCCAGTATTAGGAGTTTCTGCTATACTCCTTATATTGGGCATACGGGTGATGCACTTTTTTCTCCATAAAAGTAAAAATGAACGGCAAAGATTCTCACATTCGCATTGATCAATGTGGATGAAAAAATATCTGCCGAAATATGTGAAAAAAGAGGGGGGCATGGCGTTTGCCAGGACATAGGAGCACCGCCCACAAAATTTTCCAAACCCACTTTGCTCCTATGCCCTGGCAAACCAGATTAATCCATTCACATCGATCGATGTGGATGAAAAAAACCTTTGCCAGTTTTGATACAAAGTGCTTGCCAAAGCATAGGAGCTCCAACACCACCCCTCAGCTCATATGCCTTGACAAACGTATCTTACTGCGGAGGAGAAATCTCGTCCTGCAGCGCTGCATGCACCGACTTGTGTGTAATCTGACAGACGCGCAATGCTTCTGTCAGGATGCACCATCAGTGCTGCAGCTGGTTGGTCGATCAGTCGTTCGCTCGGTCCACCTGGAAGGGTAAAGGATGGAAAAAGAGAGAGAAAAAAACATACAAAAAAAAAACAAGCAAGCAGCAATGCAAGAAATTCATTAACATTAACTTTCGTAAACTTTATTAAACCTTTTTAACCAAACAATAACATTTGGAACTTTTGCTTACCTGTTTTTTTTTTGTTTGTTTTTTTTTTAACTTACCTTCCGAGGACAAACTTCTCCTTCCCCATGGGACAGTGTGCAAAGCGCAAATCGCACAGAGATGTAGCAAAGTACACTATGCGCTTTGTCCCAAGTGAAAGGAGAGGTTTCTGGCAGCCCTGTGTATTTGGGTCTCTCAAAAGCAGATGTCTGGTTTCACACACAGGAGTCGCGCAGTAGCGTAGGTATGCACTAGCTTTAAGTCGAACACTTCCGGCGTAAGGGGGGACCGCAAAGTGGGACTTTCGCTAGGCAATTTGCTGCAACCATCACTCCAGTGTATTTGGGTCTCTCAAAAGCAGATGTCTGGTTTCACACACAGGAGCCGCGCAGTAGCGTAGGTATGCACTAGCTTTAAGTCAACCACTTCCGGCGTAAGGGGGGACCGCAAAGTGGGACTTCCGCTAGGCAATATGCTGCAACACATCGCTCCAGTGTGAAAGAGCCTTGAGAGACTACTACCGTGTCTCACGTTCCCTACTCCAATAGCGAATGTGTTCGTGGAACTTTTCAAAACACTCCCCTATGCATAGGGCAGGCTGGTCAGGACAGTAGGGACAATAAAAAGTGGTGTCACGCCTCATTCCATCCCTCTTACAGACACGACAATGTTTTCTTGGGGTGCGTTGACCTGGGGTACTCGGAAAGACATAAGCATAGTGTCTTTCATGTAGCCGGCTAACTACATTAGGGGGATTGGCCACGGCCCCTCCTGGATACAGGAGTTCCGAAATTATCTCTTCCTGAAATTTAAGGAAGGATCCTGTTCTCCCAGCCTTACTGTAGAGAACAAAGCTGTTGTACATTGCCAATTGAATCAAGTAAATAGCCACTTTCTTATACCAGCGGCTGGTCCTTCGGGAAACTAAATAGGGAGCCAACATCTGGTCATTGAAGTCCACCCCTCCCATGTTTAAATTATAGTCGTGGACGGCGAGGGGTTTCTCAACAACCTCAGTTGCTCGCTGAATTTGGACTGTCGTGTCTCCGTGAATGGTCGACAGAAGGTAAACGTCCCTCTTGTCCTTCCATTTCACTGCAAGAAGGTCGTCATTACACAAGGCAGCCCTCTCCCCCCGTGCAAGTCGGGTAGCAGTGAGATATTGGGGGAAGCCCCGGCGACTAGGCCGCACGGTGCCACAGCAGGGAATTCCGAGTATCTTCAAATGCTGATAGAGGGCCACACTTGTGTAGTAGTTGTCCACATAGAGATGGTACCCCTTGTGGAATAAGGGTGACACCAAGTCCCACACAATCTTGCCACTGCACCCCAGGTAGTCAGGGCATCCGACCGGCTCCAATTTTGTGTCTTTTCCCTCATAGACCCTAAAGCGATATGTATAGCCTGTGGCCCTTTCACAGAGCTTATACAGCTTGACCCCATACCGGGCGCGCTTGGTTGGGATGTACTGCTTAATGCCAAGGCGCCCGGTAAAATGTACGAGGGACTCGTCTATACAGATGTTCTGTTCAGGGGTGTAAGCATCTGCAAATTTGGATGACAGGTGGTCAATGAGGGGCCGAAATTTGTGGAGCCGGTCATAGTCAGCGTGGCCTCTTTCATGACAGGTTGTATGATCATTAAAGTGCAGGAAGCGCAGGATGTCCTCAAAACGTGACCTGGACATGGCAGCAGAGTACATGGGCATGTGATGTATTGGGTGCGTAGACCAATAGGACCGCAATACATTTTTTTTAGTTAGACCCATGTTAAGGAGAAGGCCCAAAAAGATTTTAAATTTGAAAACTGTGACCTGTTTCCACCGAAAAGGCTGGGCATGGGAGCTGTTCGGATTGGCGGTGATAAATTGTGTGGCCTTACGGTTGGTCTCTGCCACGACTAAGTCGTAGAGATCCTCGGTGAAGATCAGATGAAAAGCGTCTAGGGCCGATCCTAGATGATCTGTCTCCACCTGGACTCCAGACTGGGCGGTGAAAGGGGGCACTACGGGTGCGGCGGAATTAGGGAACTTCCAATGAGGGTTTGCCAGCACCTCTGGGAGCCTAGGGGTACTACGGGCCCGTGTTTCTGGTGGCTGCGACTGGGGTCTTACTGCACGTACCACCGAACCAGTTTCAACTGCCATGCTGGTGCTCGCCACTTCACCAGGGTCTACGGCAGTACTGGTCTCAAGTCCAGGATGTGCTGCGCTGTTGGTGCATGCCTCACTATCAAAATCTGGATCAGCGCTAGCACCACTCTGCTGCCCTTGAGGTTGATCCTGCGCAACCTGTGGTCCACTGACATCGGTACGCCTGGCGCTAGCAGGGACCACAACCTCGTCCTCAGAACTATCGGTCAAAGAGTCACTGTCCTCTACAGGTTCATATTCTGAGCCGGATGATTAGTCGGATGAGAAGTCCCAATCACTCTCACCCGACTCGGCCATAATACTGTAGGCCTCTTGCAGGGAATACATCTTTTCTGCCATTTTGGGCTGCTAAATTTAGGGGGTATTCCTCTGAGACTACTCAGGAAAAAAAATGCACCTGTCTAGCAAATGGGAGTATTTGTTAAGTAAACAGCTGCGATCGCTCAGTTTTGAGCGTCGCAGCTATGGTTTTTTTTTTTGCAGTGATCAGAAAACAAACATTTCTTTCACTTGGGGCGGGCTGAACGCAAGTGTGGCAGAACGATCAGGCCTGATCGGGCAAACACTGCGTTTTTAGTGGAGCCTACTCTAAGGTGACCCTAACGTACTTATATAGATCTGACTGTGATCAGTACTGTTCACTTACAGATACTATATAGTACCAATGCTGATTAGCGACAGTGATGACGCTAATCAGCGACTCATTAGTGATTGCGGTGTAGTGGGCTGGGTGCTAACTACCTAACAAAAGGGGCCTAGCTAACTCACTGGCCAAAAAACTGCACAGGCAATAGATGTCACTCAGATCTCGATCAAAGCTGTGACAGGTGACCAGATTTCAATCACAGCGCCGCTGTCAGATGCCAACCAATGTAAACAGCAATCGAAATCACAGGCAATCACAGATAATCAAAAACCAATCACTAATCAATCAGCTGTCAAAAATCAGTGCACAGACAATAGATGTCACTCAGACCTCGATCAGAGCTGTGACAGGCGACCAGATATCAATCACAGCGCCGCTATCAGATGCCAACCAATGTAAACAGCAATTTAAATCACAGGCAATCACAGATGATCAAAAACCAATCACTAATCAATCAGCTGTCAAAAATCAGTGCACAGACAATAGATGTCACTCATATCTCACTCAGACCTCGATCAGAGCTGTGACAGGCGACCAGATATCAATCACAGCGCCGCTGTCAGATGCCAACCAATGTAAACAGCAATTGAAATCACAGGCAATCACAGATGATCAAAAACCAATCACTAATCAATAAATCAATCAGATGTCAAAAATCAGTGCACAGACAATAGATGTCACTCAGATCTCACTCAGACCTCAATCAGAGCTGTGACAGGCGACCAGATATCAATCACAGTGCAGCTGTCAGATGCCAACCAATGTAAACAGCAATTGAAAACACAGGGCAATCACAGATGATCAATAACCAATCACAATGCAATCAATCAATCAGATGTCAAAATCCTGTTCACAGGCAATAGATGTCACTCACATGCCACTCAGACCTCGATCAGAGCTGTGACAGGCGACCAGATGACACTCAGACCTCAGTCAGACGCCTTGGCAGGGCAGTGAGGGGGGCTGTGGGGGGTGATCAGCGGCGATCGCAGGTGGGATCAAGCAGGATCAGTGTGGCTATGTGATCAGCAGGGCTGCCGTCCTCTCTCCTGGTGGTCCCGGAACGCTGTGACCAGGAGAGGAGGAGGCAGCCAGTATAATACACGTTGTTTACATAACAACGTGTATTATACGCTTTGCATTGGCCGGATTTAAAGATCGCAACCCGCCGGCGCTGCTAATTGGCCGGCGGGCTGATCACACGTGGGGGCCGCAAGAGATGCTGGGCGATGTGCGCGCGCATGCGCGCGCGATCGCCCGCATTTCTGATAGAAAGGACCTTCCACCAATCGGCGTTAGGCGGTCCTGGGGCTGCCGCCGCGGCCACGCCTACTGGCGTGACGCGGGCGGCAGGTGGTTAAACAATTGATCTGGTCATGTGATTGTTTGCACCTTTTTATGGGATGTTGTTTCTAAAGATGAATCTTGTTGAAGATTTGTGAATCAATGATTTGCAGGTTTGGTTTTGATATCTATATATATAAAATCGGATGTATGTATATGTGTGTGTGTGTGTGTGTGTATGTATGTGCCGCGATCACTCGAAAACGCCTTGACCGATTTGAACAAAACTTGGTATACAGATCCCTTACTACCTGGGATGATATGTTCTGAGGGTCTCGCGTCCCCCTTGCACACCTGGGCGGTGCTACAAACAGCAAATCAGATTTCACCCATTTATGTCAATGGGAAAAATGTAAAAGGCTGCCATTCTCACAGCAATCAAGCCAGAGTCCCCACACTTGGCACAGTTGGTCACTTGGTGACCAAGGTTACAAATCCAGGAAAAATGGGCGGAGCATAAAAACAGGCAATCAAATTTCAGCCATTCATTTTAAATGGGAAAATGTAAACTGCAGCCATTCTTAGACTGTTAATCGCAGGGGTCTCAAACTTGACACAGTTGGTCACTGGGTGAATGAGATTCAAGAAAGTGGGTGGAGCCTACAACAGCCAATCAAAATTCACCTATTGATTTTTAAGGGGAATATTTAAACTGCTGCTATTCTTACACTGTTAATGACAGAGGCTTCAAACTTGCTGCAGTCGGTCATTGGGTGACGGGAGTCCAAATTCACTAAAGGAGCAGGGCCACATACAGCCAATTAGATTTCCTTGGTGGATAAACTGCTTCCATTCACACATTGTTGATGCCAGGAACCTGAAAGCTCACAAACTTGGTCATTGAGTGACTGTGTGTTCAGTTTACAAAAAGTGGGCGGAGCCAAAAACAAATTTTACTGGGAAAATATAAACTGCAGCCATTCTTACACCGCTAATGGCAGGGTTCTCAAACTTTGCACAGTTGGTCACTGGGTGAATGAGATTAAGATTTTGGAAGGTGGGTGGAGCCTACAACTGTCAATAAAAATTCACCTTTTGATTTTCAAATGGAATATTTAAGCTGCTACCATTCTTATACTGTTAATAACAGATGCCTCAAACCTGGTACAGTTGGTCACTGGGTGACAAGGGTTTAAATTCAGAAAAGGGCGGAGACACAAACAGCCAATCAGAGATGTTTATTTTTCAATGGAATATACAAAGTAGTGATACCAAGGACCGCAAAGCTGATAAACTTGATAATTGAGTGACTGTATGTCAAGGTTAGAAAAAGTGGGCAGTGCCAACAACTTAATTTTTTACATGGCAGGGTTCCCAAACTTGACACAATTGTTCACTGGGTGACTGATATTCATATTCAGAAATGTGGGTGGAGCCTACAACAGCCAATAAAAATTCACCTATTGATTTTCAAGGGGAATATTTACATTGCTACCATTCTTACACTGTTAATGGCAGAGGCCTCAAACCTGATACAGTCAGTAATTGGGTGATTGGGGTCCAAATTCACTAAAGGGTGTGGAGCCACAAACAGCCTATCAGATTTGTTAGATTGATTTAAGCCATTCTGTTATTGGCAGTGTTCTCAAACTGGGTGGGTAGGTGACACAATTGGTCACTTGGTGACTGGGTCTAATATTCAGGAAAGTGGGTGGAGCCTACAGCAGCCAATCAAAATTCACCTTTTGATTTTCAAGGGGAATATTTACATTTCTGCCATTAATACACTCTTAATGGCAGAGACCTCAAATCTAGTACAGTCAGTCACTGGGAGACTGGGGTTTAAATTCTAAAAAGGGAGCGGGCCAAAAATCAGATTTGTTTAATTTCAATGGTAAAATGCAACTTATTTATGCCAAAGACCCCACAGCTCATAAAATTGGTCATTGAATGACTGAATGTCAAGGTTAGAAATAGTGGGGGGAGCCAAAAACAACTAACTTTTTTCATGGGAAAATATAAACTGCATCTTTTCTTACACTGTTAATGGCAGGGTTCTCAAACTTGACACAGTTGGTCACTGGGTGACTAGGATTAATATTCGAAAAAGTAGGTGGAGCCTACAAGAGCCAATCAAAATTCACCTATTGATTTTCAAGGGGAATATTGAAACTGCAGCCATTCTTACACTGTTAATGGCATAGGCCTCAAACCTGCTACAGTCGGTCATTGAGTGACTGGGGTTAACATTCTGTAAAGAGGCAGAACCAAAAACAGCCAGATTTCTTTGCTGGATGAACTGCTTCCATTAGCACAATTTTGATGCCAGGAACCCAAAAGCTCACAAACTTGGTCATTGAGTAGTGACTGTGTGTCAAGGTTACAAAAAGTGGGTGGAGTCAAAACCAGATTTTTCTGGGAAATTGTAAACTGCAGCCTTTCTTCACTGTTAATGGCAGGGTTCTAAAACTTTGCACAGATGGTTACTGGGTGACAGGGATTAATATTCAGAATAATGGGTGGAGCCTAAAAAAGCCAATCAAAAATCACATGTTGCTTTTCAAGGGGAATATTAAAATTGCTGCTATTCTTGCACTGTTAATGTCACAAGCCTCAACCCTGGTACAGTTGGTCATTGGGTCTCTGGGGTTCAAATTCAGAAAAGGGGACAGAGCCACAAACAGTGAATCAGATTTGCCAAGGACCCCAAATTTCACAAATTTGGTCTTTGAGTGACTGTGTGTCCAGGTTACAAAAAGTGGGCAGAGCCAAAAACAAATTTCACTGGGAAAATGTAAACTGCAGCCCTTCTTACACTGTTTATGGCAGGGTTCCCAAACTTTGCCCAGATGGTCACTGGGTGACTGAGATTAATATTCAGGGAAGTGGGTGGAGCCTATAATAGCCAATCAAAATTCATCTGTTGATTTTCAAGGGGAATATTTAAATTGCTGCTATTTTAATTAAAATAATTTAATTAAGTTAATAGCAGATGCCTCAAACCTGCTACAGTTGGTCATTGGGTGACTGGGGTTGAAATTCAGAAAAGGGTGTGGAGCCACAAACAGCCAATCAGATTTTTTCATTTCAATGCAAATTATTGATGCCATAGACCGCAAAGCTCACAAACTTGGTCATTGAGTAATTGACTGTGTGTTAGGGTTAGAAAAAGTGGGCAGAGCCAACACCAGCCAAATACATACCCGGCAACACCGGGCAATCAGGGGAGATGGGGATGTTCTGGCTGAAGTACTGGATACTCATGCAAAATGCCTGCATGCTCATGCGGCTGTTTGAGGAGGTGACAAACCTGGTGAGTCGCAGTGAAGGTGCCTTCAGCGACTTGATTCCATATGCTTTCTTCCTGGAGCGTGCCGTGCGTAGAGTGGTGGATCAAACTGTGGAGGAGTGTGAACAGGAACAGGAGGAAGAGTTGTGGGATCAATTCTCAGCAGAACCAGATGATTCCTCAACACCTACGGCAGCACAGAGGGGGGAGGAGGAGGAGGAAGAGTCATGTGGGAAAGAGGAGTCAGATGATGAGGAAGGTGTTTTTTTTATTTTTTGAAGGAGGAGGCGGCCGGAAGAACAACCACAGCAGGTGTCGCAGGGGCTTGTGCTGCTCAACTTTCCCGAGGTATTGTTTGTGGCTGGGGGGAGGAGGAGATGGTGTCTTTCATGCTGTCCAGCCTGTTGATGGACCCCCGTATAAAAAAACTCATGGGGAATGAGCTGTACTGGGTGGCCACGCTACTAGATCCTCGGTATAGGCACAAAGTGGCGGAGATGTTTCCAAATCACCAGCAGGCAGAAAGGATGCAGCACTTGCAGAACAAGCTGGCAACTATGCTTTACAGTGCGTTTAAGGTTGATGTCACAGCACAATGGAATAAAGGTAACACTGCCAGTAATCCTTCTCCCATGTCCACGCAGGCAAGGACAGCACGCTCCAGCGATCTCATGGTGATGTCGGACATGCGGACATTCTTTAGTCCAATGCTTCGTCTTAGCCCTCCCAGATCCACCCTCCATCAATGCCTCGACCGGGAGGTAGCCGACTACCTGGCCTTAAAGAGAACCTGAACTGAAAATAAAAAGTTAAAATAACCATTAGAGATGGGCCGAACGGTTCGCCGGCGAACGGTTCCCGGCGAACTTCGGTGGTTCGCGTTCGCCTCCCGCAGGCGAACGTTTCCGGAAGTTCGGTTCGCCCCACAATGCACTATGAGGGTCAACTTTGACCCTCTACATCACAGTCAACAGGCCCAGTGTAGCCAATTAGGCTACACTAGCCCCTGGAGCCCCACCCCCCTTATATAAGGCAGGCAGCGGCGGCCATTACGGCCACTCGTGTGCCTGCATTAGAGAGAGTAGGGCGAGCTGCTGTCTGTCTCTCATAGGGAAAGATTAGTTAGGCTTAGCTTTTCCTGGCTGCATACCTGTTCAGTGATCCTGCCGCTGCATACCTGTTCTGTGAACCCACCCACCACTGCATACCTGTTCAGTGATCCTGCCACTGCATACCTGTTCTGTGAACCCACCCACCACTGCATACCTGTTCAGTGATCCTGCCACTGCATACCTGTTCTGTGAACCCACCCACCACTGCATACCTGTTCAGTGATCCTGCCACTGCATACCTGTTCTGTGAACCCACCCACCACTGCATACCTGTTCAGTGATCCTGCCACTGCATACCTGTTCTGTGAACCCACCCACCACTGTATACCTGTTCAGTGATCCTGCCACTGCATACCTGTTCTGTGAACCCACCCACCACTGCATACCTGTTCAGTGATCCTGCCACTGCATACCTGTTCTGTGAACCCACCCACCACTGCATACCTGTTCAGTGATCCTGCCACTGCATACCTGTTCAGTGAACCCACCACTGCATACCTGTTCTGTGAACCCACCACTGCACACCTGTTCTGTTCAGTGGACCCGCCACTGCATACCTGTTCTGTTCAGTGGACCCGCCACTGCATACCTGTTCTGTTCAGTGAACCCGCCACTGTATACCTGTTCTGTTCAGTGAACCCGCCACTGCATACCTGTTCTGTTCAGTGAACCCGCCACTGTATACCTGCTCTGTTCAGTGAACCCGCCACTGCATACCTGTTCTGTTCAGTGAACAGTTTGGTGTGTCAGTGTGAAGCAGTACCTTAATTACACTCCCTGTTTGATGTATACACATGCAAGATGTTTTAAAGCACTTTAGGCCTGTCATTTAGCATTCAATATGATTTCTGCCCTTAAAACGCTGCTTTGCGTCAAATCCAGATTTTTCCTGGGGACTTTTGGCGTGTATCCCACTCCGCCATGCCCCCCTCCAGGTGTTAGACCCCTTGAAACATCTTTTCCATCACTTTTGTGGCCAGCATAATTATTTTTTTTTTCAAAGTTCGCATCCCCATTGAAGTCTATTGCGGTTCGCGAACTTTAACGCGAACCGAACCTTCCGCGGAAGTTCGCGAACCCGGTTCGCGAACCTAAAATCGGAGGTTCGGCCCATCTCTAATAACCATACACAGGTCATACTTAGACAAGACAAGACAAATAACATTTATATTGCGCTTTTCTCCTGGCGGACTCAAAGCGCCAGAGCTGCAGCCACTAGGACGTGCTCTATAGGCAGTAGCAGTGTTAGGGAGACTTACCTAAGGTCCCCTACTGAATAGGTGCTGGCTTGCTGAACAGGCAGAGCCGAGATTCGAACCCTGGGCTCCTGTGTCAGAGGCAGAGCCCTTAACCATTACACCTTCCAGCCACCTCCCATGTAGTCTACTCCCCCACCTCTTTCTCCTCTCCTGCATCCCATTTGCCCACTGTGAGCAATGGAATTCTCCAGCCTCCATTTTAAAAATGGCCGTTACCCCATAACAGCTTCCTGGTCAGCACACTGTTAAACTGTAATATCACCCACTTGAGCCATAGGGAAACATGGACATTACCTTACACATTCATTTGTCACTGACAGCTGCTGATGTATAACTGACAGCAACTGGTATATTTCAGTTCTGACGAAATACTGTCAGAACTGGAAGGAATCACTGTAAGAAAAAAATGGTGAGCTTCTGAGAGGATCTGACTGTGAGATTAGTATATAATATTCATTGGCAGCTACGTCATGTGTTTATTTTAAATCATTTTACTCGCTTCAGGTTCCCTTTAAGTTTGGATGTAGACACTGTGAGCAGCGATGAACCCTTGGACTACCGGGTGCGCAGGCTTGACCTGTGGCCAGAGCTGTCACAATTTGCCATCCAACTTCTGTCTTGCCCTGTCTCAAGCGTCCTGTCAGAAAGGACCTTCAGCGCAGCTGGAGGCATTGTCACTGAGAAGAGAAGCTGCCTAAGTCACAAAAGTGTTCAGTACCTCACCTTTATCAAAATGAATGAGGTATGGATCCCGGTGGGCCACTGCCTGCCCGAAGATTAAGTAAGTCCACACACAGAGCATCTCTGCCTGCACGCTGTTTGACTGCCTGCCCCAAGACTTAGTCGCTCCCCACACAGCATCTCTGCCTGCAGGCCACTTGACTGCCTTCACCGCCACCACCAAACAGGGTCCAGGACTCTAGGCGGATTCCTGAATTTTTAAGGCCGCTACTAGCAGCTGCTGCTATAATAATTTTTCTGGTGCGTGTACATGCCTGCCTAACTTTTCTGGCTGCACTGCAGCTGCACCAACAAAACAAAAGGCATGTACATGTGTCAATTCCCCTTCGTGATCATTGACTTGAAGGGGCTTGCATATCACAATGAAGCAATGACCGCCGGCTATATGAGTGTGTCGGGGGGGGGGGGGGAACCCAATATAATAAGGTCGTTGCTTCATTGTGGATAGACCAAATTCGATCAGCTGGACAGTCACTGTTGTTCTGTCATTGAGCTACCTCAGCCCGGCGACCATATGGGCTTGAAAACCGCCATGGCCTGCACTCTCGCCATGGTGCGCACCAGTCCAGCACATCCGTCACTACACAAACAGCTGTTTGCGGTGCGTTACACAGTGAGTTTGGTCTGTCAGTGTGAAGCAGTACTCAGATGTTAGACCCCTTGAAACATCTTTTCAATCACTTTTCTGGCCAGCATAACTGTTTCTAGTTTTCAAAGTTTGCATCCCCATTGAAGTCTATTGCGGTTCGCGAAAGTTTGCGCAAACCGAACTTTTTGCGGAGGTTCACGTTCGAGGTTTCGCAAACTGAAAATGGGAGGTTAGAGCCATCTTTATCCACAAATAGAGCAGTCTAAATTCCTGGAGAGTGACCACCAGTGGTGGAAACCCCAACTGATGGAAATCTTCTGCAAGCTTTGAAAGTGGTTGCATTTCTCAGCAACTCAGAAACCGTGAGTACACCCAACACTCACCGTGAAAGGTGCTAATTGAAGTCTGCACTATTGGCTCCGGGTATATTTAGTTTCGTCTTTTTTCAGTTTCCTGGGAGCTCCAGGACAACCCATCAAGCCTCGCTTAAAGTATTAGAACACTTATAAACAAGAGGGCTCTTTTTGATTGCATCTTCTCCCCTTCCTCCCACAAACACATGCACACACAGACACAGTCACAAACACACATTTAAGTAAATTACAACCCCTTCCTTAAGCTACTCACACGTGTTTGGTTAGGGTGGCTGATAAAGTCCACCTCAGGTAAGAATCTAGTATGTGTACAGAGCTCCAACATCTAAGAGCTTTAGCAACGTCCATTGCTTTAGCACCTCTGAAGCGCATTGTTCTCCTTTTCAAACCACCCATCAGAAGCCACTCTGTCATGTGCCATACGTCGTTCTTCCTCCCTACTCCATAGCAACAGACTTGCTGCTAGGCTCTAGGCTAGTGACATGTCTGTATGGAAGTTGAACCCAAACTGTCATCTGAGAGCTCAAATCCTGATCCCAACAGTCAACATGTGTACGAGACTTGAGCCAGTCCATTCTAAAGATATCCTTTGTGAAATGTCCTACTCTTTCTTTGAACCTTGTCACTTGTAGGCAAATGCCCCTCTGCCTGCCTCCACCACAGAGCATCTACATAACTGTCAGGCATAAAATCAAAAATCAATTCTTTATTTTTATCTGGTAAACAAGTAATAAGGATGCTAATCAGGCAATCCAAAAGTTAAAATCTCTATTACTTTTCTTGTTTATAAATGACCATTCCCCAGTTTTTGGTACGTTGCCACAAAAATGAAGTTGCAGGGCATGCGGGGTTGTCTGTTTTTGCTTCTTTATTTATCCTCAGACTTAACTAATGTACAGAAGCAAAAAAGGACAACCCAGCATGCCCTGCAACTTTCTTTGTGTGGCAACGTACCAAATAAGAGTCAGGTAAACTGGGAAATGATCATTTATAAACAAGAAAAGTAACAGAGATTTTAACTTTTGGATTGCCTGGTTAGCATCCTTATTACTTGTTTACCAGATACAAATAAAGAATTAATTTTTGATTTTATGCCTGACAGTTACACTTTAAGCATTAAGTAGCTGCTCTATTTGTTTACACAGAATGGAAGTAAGAGTGACTGAGCGGAGGTGTTGAGAAAAGCTGAGTGTGACTGATGTTTTGGCAGGGCTCACATTTCCTTTTAATAAGCAGTCTATTGTTTGTCGGTTGGTTTGTAAGGACTAACTTGAACATAAAGAACTATAAAGATTTGTTGTAAACGGACATAGTAAATAAGAAAGACACAATCACAATTGTTGAACATTTCTTGACCAGCAATCCACTCGTTCAATTCACAGTGTGCCTTTTTTAAAACGTATCTCCAGGCAAATATTTTTCGTTAGTTTTTTTTACGTAAGTGATAAAGGATTACAACGTCTGTTTTTTTAACTATGGTTTGCGTCTCCTTGGAGATTTACAGTCATGGAGATGAAAATTAAGCATCATTTATACATTTTGCTGAGCATTATACCCTGAGAAATACAGTATATACTCCATTTCCAACCAGTATAACAACTGCAAAAACCTTTGAGATATTCTGCTGTCCAAAACTGTAACATGGTCTTATCTCCCAGAACGTGGCACATGGGGAAAGGACTTTGTGGTAAACATTCTCCTCAGACTTCCTTTAACCTCCTGGTTCCGTATGCTGTAGATAAGGGGGTTCACCATGGGAGTCACAACTGTATAGATAATAGATACCGCCCTGTCTTTTTCAGGTGAATAGGTGTTTCGAGGTCTCATATATATGAAGCTAATGGTACCATAGTAGAGACATACTACAGCGAGATGGGAGGCACAGGTGGAGAAAGCTTTGTATCTTCCATCAGTTGACTGGATTTTCAGGACTGTGGAAATAATTTTCACATAAGACATAATTATCAGCGCAAAAGCACAAAGGGCAACAAGTCCTCCAGAGACGTATACAGCTATTTCATTTGTTAATGTATCCTTGCAAGACAACCGGAATAGAGGGGGCATTTCACAAAAGTAGTGGTTAACATGATTTGTTCTACAGAAAGGCAACTGGAACGTAAAGAAAGCATGAGAGATGGAGTTGATAAAGTTAGCACACCACGTCCCAACTGCCAACTGGATACAGATCTGCTTACTCATAATGGTGTTGTATCTCAAAGGGTTGCAGATGGCCACATACCTATCAAAGGCCATGATAGCCAAAAGTACACATTCAGTTCCTCCTAACGCTAAGTGAAAGTACATTTGGGTTGCACAGCCCAGGAAGGAAATACTCTTGTCTTTGGCTAAAGTATTGACTAAAAGTTTTGGCACAATGGCAGATGAAAAGCAGAGGTCAACGAATGAGAGGTTGCTAATAAAAAAGTACATTGCTGTGTTAAGTTTAGAATTGCTTCTCACTACTATAATAATGAGGACATTACCAGTAACAGTAGCTAAATACATAATTAGAAAGATAACAAAATATATTTTCTGTAAGTACATATCAGTGGACAGTCCAATGAGGATAAATTGGAGTGGGGTGGTTTGGTTTATATAATCCATAACATGTATCAGTATCTGTATGAAGAAAAACAAAAAAAACGTTTTTCAGTAATGTACTCTGAGGCTGAAGATCTTTAACTTTTAAACTGGGATAAAACTTTAACATAACACTCAATAAAAATGTGTTTCCCTACTTTTTCATTACCCATTCAGTTGCCATATTTGATTTTGTGCACAAGTAATATTGCTTGTTTACAAATTACAAGTTCCCAAAGTACAGTGTATCTGCTCTGAAAGCTGCCATTGAATTGTATTTATAGCTGCTGTATTTATATATTAAAATCTATCTAGGGATCCTTTCTCAGTTCTCTCTGCTTCTCAGCTCAGATCAGTTCCATTTCAGTATCCTGCTGGCTGTATACCAATTGTAACAACAATTCATCCAGACTGCCTCTCCCAACCGTAAAACATGGCGGGGGTTCTGTGATGATCTGGGGTGCTATTTCTTGGAAATCTGCTGGGCCAATGATTTCCCCTCATGGAAGATCTAACAGCCAATACAATTTAGGAATTTTGGGCGACCCAGTTCATCCTATGGTTCAAGAACCATTTCCGGAAAGGAATGCCATCTTTCAAGATGATAATGCCCCAACCCATACAGCTAGAATTGTTAAAGAATGGCACGACAAACATTCTAATGAAGTTGAGCATTTCATCTGGCCACCACAATCCCCAGACCTCAACATTATTGAGCATTTATGGTCGTTTTTAGAGATTCAAGTAAGAAGTCGATTTCTGCCACCATCATCTCTAAAAGAACTGGAGGGTGTTTTAACTGAAGAATAGGCTAAAATTCCTTTCGAAACAATTCACAATTTGTATGAATCAATACCTTGGAGAATTGAGGCTGTAATTGCTGCAAAAGATGGACCTACACCATATTACAATATATTTTGTTGATTTTCAAGGTCTTTCCATTATTTTGTCCAACCCCTGTATATTGCGGCTTTAAACTCTGTCAGATTGGCTATCATTCATAAAGCATTCCCGCATGCGGAAATGCGTAATACCGCTGACTTTACCGAGCACTGAGCAAGTTGTGTATTCATAAAGCCTCTTTCTGTATGCGGAGCTGACATTCCCGTGCAGAGTGACAACATACCGCCTTGTGCGGTGTTGATACGTGTTGATACGCAGGTATCCAGAAAAAGTATCAAAATGTTCATTCATAAACATTTCCGCATAGCGGTATGCGGAAGGAGATTACCGACCCCCTGGATGTAGCGGGAAGCTTGCGGAGTCCTTGTAAGTGAATGGGACGGACCTCCCACACATCAGCAGAGAGAACACCGCATAGAGGGACTCGGCCAGCTTTTCTGTTTCCGCATGCCTACCGCCCGCCTACCGACACCATTCTCCAGAAAACCTCCGCACTGCTACCGCACCAGGCACAATGTTTATGAATGGCCACCAAGAAAGCTAAACTACCAACGGCGGTATTCTCCCGCACGGGTTCTCCTTACCGCCAGCAAGTTTATGAATGATAGCCATTGTGTGAAACATTGTGTCATTCAGCTGTGACAATAAAACATCATATTTACTTTTTCAGCTTTTAAAAAGAAAATATAATTGTGGGATTCTTAAAAAAAAAAGTATTATTTTAGGAGGAGTATATATTGTTTTACTAATCGGTTTATGTTGAGCTCAGGTTTGCTTTAACAATAATTTAAAAGGAAGACTGCAAAAAAGGTCAGAAATTATTTCATGGAATAAACCCGCTTTCTTGGGTCAAACTGAGTTCCAGTGTGATGCATGAAGGCACTTTAACCCTTGCAATCCTGTTGCAAATGGCATCTCAGGGCCTGAAATCCCCTCCTTTGAGGTGCTCAAATGTATCCATTTTATAGGCTTTTGGGAGGTATGCTGTACTAAATCCCTATTCCAAACATAAAGCTACTTCAATTGTGTCTACAGATTCAGAAAAAAAACACCAGGTTTCTTTTCATTTTTAGCATTTTTTTTTTCATTATAAACCATTTTTATTGATCTTTTTCACAATTACATAAATGGTATGTGTATTCAAAATCTTAAGAAATGTATACAGTAGTAACAAGAAAAATACATGAAATAGCAGTCAATTACATTGAAGAATCAACTACAGCGTTGACCAATTTTCTGGTATAAGGTATAACATATGTCTTATGACTTCATAGACTGAACATGCAAGTCAAACCTACCTATACCTGTCAAACATACCTTAACCTGCTGAGCGTTCTGGACGAGCTGAGCTCGTCCAGAGACGCCGGAGGGTGCCGCTCAGGCCCTGCTGGGCCGATTTAAACGAAATAAAAAGGAGCACATGCAGCCGGCACTTTGCCAGCCACGTGTGCTACCTGATCGCCGCCACAGCGCAGCGATGCACCACGTGCAGCGGCGAAAGAGGGTCCCCCCAGTCGCCCGAGCCCAGCGCAGCCGGACCAAACAGTTCCGGCCAGCGATAAGGGCTGGATCGGAGGCGGCTGATGCCAGGACGTTGGCTGACGTCCATGACGTCACTCCGCTTATCGCCATGGTGACGAGGAAAGCAAAACAAGAAGGGCCGCTCATCGCGGCCCTTCTTGTTACTTCTGATCGCCGGAGGCGATCAGAAGTGTGGATTAGGAGCGCCCTCTAGTGGGCTTTCATGCAGCCAACTTTAAGTTGGCTGCATGAAATAGTTTTTTTTTAATTTAAAAAAAAAACGTCCGGTCGCCAGCCTGGCGATCTTAATAGAACGCCAGGCAGGTTAAGAATCAAAAGGCTGACAGGTATAAAGGGTAGAAGCTAAAGTGGACCAATCCTGTTCATTCCAGTTGGACCTAAAGTAGGGCCTTCGAACAGGTGGTAGTACTTACGTTATTATATGCTTGAGATGTACAGTAAGTCTTAACGGGGGAAACAACAATAACAGATGAGTGTAAGTAAGCTTGTATGTGATGGGAGTCTCGTCTAATGCACCGCTAGAGAGTGCCAGTATATGAGGTATCTAGATGATAATAAAAGATGAGGAGGCAAAAGAGGTCAATTCCGCAGGTAAATTATAAAAATCAGTGTTATGGTGGCCATACATGGTACAATTTTTTCATACAATCTTACCATTTCTATGTAATATAAGGGAACTGCCTATATTATCCTTTCAGTATATTCACTTAATTTACCCTTATATTACATAGAAATGGTAAGATTGTATGAAAAAAATTGTACCATGTATGGCCACCATAAGAAGTTCCAAAAGTTCTGTTGCTAATTCTGACCTCCATCGTCAGGTTCTTCTTAACCAATGCTAATAATTGGGGGATAGCAAAATCTTTTTTAGCATTTTTTTTAATGCTGAGTAGAGGTAGTGGCAAACACAGGCAGCCAGAGATGGATTAAGATGTAATGGAGCCCTAGGCAAGGTAGTAGATTTAGCCCCCCATGTGGTAAGCTGAAGTGAAGAGAGGTCAAAGAAGGTGGCAGGTGGGCCCCTTGACACACACTAGGCCCCAAGCACCTGCCTAGGTTGCCTGATGGATGATCCTGCTCTGGTGGGAGCAGATGTCCATATGCAAAAACCACATACTCTGGGTAATATCACAAGCCTAGAGATTTCTAAGAGCAATGTATCTTTTTCACATATTTACTAATGTTTTCCAGTAAAGTGGCTTCAATGTCACCACAGACACCAGAGCTTCATAGAATTTTCTTATAGCAACAACAATTTGTTCCATAGCTGAAGCTAAAACCTGGCACACACTTTCAATTATGAATAGCCAATCACTGACCCATTTTACCATCTCCATGTAGTATGAGGGTCAACAGATATTAAGTACCATGAGCAGTGTGTGTGTGTGTGTGTGTGTGTGTGTGTGTGTGTGTGTGTGTGTGTGTGTGTGTGTGTGTGTGTGTGTGTGTGTGTGTGTCTGTCTGTCTGTCTGTCTGTCTGTCTGTCGGAGGCGCTTTGCTTTGTACTAGACCTACATGAGTTTTATGCTCCGTTCATAGCCTGAGGAAGCGGGATATGCCTGTGAAACGTGTTGCACTTTCTGAAGAAAAAATATTTGGTTTAAGTCTATCAACAGTTTGTTGTGTCTACCTGGAGAAGAGAAATCCACCTCTTCCTCCCCCGATTTTTAAACTTTTTATTGACTTTTACCCATTTGGCACCTCTGTTTGCCTGTACATGTTCACCTATTTTATTCATTATCCATTACTAGCCACTGTCTTTAATACTACTGGCTTGAATGCATTTGCTTTTAGGCTACCTGACCAATGTTTTTATAGACTTTTCCCTTGACTGGCGATTGGGCATGAAGCATGTAGAGACTCTTGTGTTTGGGTAGACTATATCATGGACTCAATGAGAGCATAAGCATTGGGAAAGCAATCAGAGGTTTTTACCAAGTTATGTTGAGGTTCACTTAGACAAACTAATACATTTATTTCATCTACACGCATATTTATACTCAGCACAATAAGCTATATAACAAAGGATGTCCTACCATGCATCCACTGGTCATGATCATAGTGTTTGAAAGTATAGGAGTTACTGCTTAAAGCACGCCTCAAGTGAAAGCAATATGGAGGCTGCAGTCCTGTATAAATCCCACACCTGAAACAAACACGCGGCTAATTCAGTCAGACTTCAGTCAGAAATATCTGATCTCTTATTCAGGGTCTATGACTAAGGCTGGATTCACACTTAGATGCGTTGTGTTGCATTGAGTTGTGTGAGAGTTTGGCAAATTGGATGTAATGCAACGCAACTCAACGCAACACATTAAATGTTAAGTGGGCCAAAAAGTATTAGAGGCAGAGGATCAGCAGGATAGCGAGGCAACTGGTATTTTTTAAATGGAAATAAATAAGGCAGCCTCCATATCCCTCTCAGTTCAGGTGTACTTTAAGTTTTAATTAATGATATGAGTTCAGTTGGTTATCTATGTATGTTAACTGGAATGTGTTGTATTAATTGATGCATACTATTATTGATTGTTTTTGTTTCAGCACAGTTGCCCATGAACACTTTTAGTTCCTTTGTACTTTATTAGAATTTTTGTTATCTTGTTGTTTAATAATACCTTAGTCCTAAACATATCCTCAAATTGACAGCCTGTGTGTGTGAGGAAGTTGTGCATAGGTTTACCACACCTACCGGCCCAGCATCTGCCTTTATTTGCCCATTATCCTAAGGTTCCTGGTAGCTGCAGTTGGTGCCTTCTGACCCTCACATACTACTGGAGTGTGCACTGAAAGCACTTGGGGTTCCCGTGAGCGTGGTCACAAGGTGCCCAAGCGGATACACTGCGTATGCACAGCATAGTATGCCGCGGTCAGAGGGTGGCGATGGTGCCAACCAGGACTCTTAGAACGGGGAGGATAACAGGCAAACAGATGCACAACGCCCCCCCCCACACACACACATAATCACTCAGGGCATCAATTTGAGGATATGTTTAGGACTAAGGTATCCTTTAAGAATAAAATGTTAACACTATTCCTCTTTCAATTTGTGGAAAGTATTTGTGGAAAGTAGGTAGCAGTGTATTCCAGCATAATAATTTACTGTTTATATTAGTTGCATTAAAAGATATATAGTCGGAAAATTAGCTTAGTTGAAAAAGCTGAGTACTAACAGAAAAGAAACCAGTGAAATATATATTTAACAATGCATAGCGTAGTAGAGAAATAATGTAAGCCATATTTAAACTTACTAAGGTCATGAATAGCAATGTTTGTGCAAAAGATTTGTAGAAAAAAAATGTCTCTTTTGAATTCTTACAGGTATACTAAAAATGTCAGGTAATAAAAATCTATAACAAGCTACATTGTGGTTACTAAATCTGTGGCGCTGGGTTCCCAATATTCTTTCTTGTAAACAAGTGATTTTTCCACTAGCAGCCCCTGCAGAATGGAGCAAACTGTAACTCTGAACTGGATGGATTTAAATAAAACATTAAAAGCCTATGGTGATCGGTCCCAGAAGAAAGTGGCTTCGGAAAGACTGTCCCCACACAATTATTAATTATCCTGTTCTGGACTAGAGGGACTATCCCTCCACTGAACTGTAATCAATGTCTTAGGTTTTTCTTTTTTCCATTCTATGAAAGGGGCTAATTGTAATTCATCTTTACATTATGACTTAAGGTTTTAATGTACTTATAGTACTTATTGTGCTTAAAATGTGCCATTTGAAAATACTGGCACATAACCATCAGTATTTACAGTATAGTAATACCGATAGTAAACTAAAGACAGTATGTGCTGATCTATATTGGAAACAATATATCTATAAATATTAGCATTGCTTTTAAAGTATTTTCTTCTCGCCCTCTCAATTTAAATTTTATACTCGAGGCGCATGCGCGACGTCACGGTGATGGCAGCCTAGGATCTGAGCTCCGGCCCACAGCTCTCTGAGAAGAGCCACTATCCGCATCCCTAAGCCTCAGAACCGCACGGCTCTAACCGGATCAGATGCTCTAAGACTCCCTCCACCTGATGGCCGCAAAGGGATCCCTCAAATCGCCGCAGACTCCGGGCACAATGGATCGCTTCCTCCGCCCCGCGCACACCCAAGATGGCGCCGATCAGCCAGACCACGCTGACAACACCCCACAGGCCAGTATAACGCCAGACACTGCACCGGTCACTGCAGCTTTCCTAGAATCTACACTAGATAGGCACTGTAAAGCCATGCATGACTCCCTACAGAATCTATTCTTATCTGCCATAAAAGACATGAAGGCAGACATAATAAGCCTGGGGGAACGCACTAGCGCCCTGGAGGACAAAGCCATCACTTTCTCTCAGAAGCAGTCAGCCATAGAGGATAAACAATCTATAATACAGTCAGACCTGAAAGCAATCCGCACTACACAGGAAGACTTTGAAAATAGGGAAAGGAGACAGAATCTGAGGGTGAAAGGGGTCTCCATGTCAGTCAAGCCTGACCAAATTAAGCCACACTTGCTGGAGCTATTCAAATCGATTCTACCTGACTTTACAGATGAGCTATGGCGCATGGACAGAGCCCACAGGTCCTTAGGGGAACGTCAGCCCCACAGCCAAAGGCCTAAAGACATCATAGTCCGGATGCACTACTATGAAGCTAAAGAAGCCCTGTTACAGGCATTACGCAAAGTTCCATCTCTTACTTTTAAAGGAGACGAGATCCATGTTTACAATGATCTATCCCTCATCACCCTGGCAAAGCGCAGGTCCCTGAAACCAGTTACACAACTTCTGCGTGATGCAGCTATCCCTTACAAGTGGGGTTTCCCTTTTCGTCTAACTGTTAACCGCCAAGGACTGACCTTTACCTTAACGGATATTGATGATGCTCCCCTCTTTCTGAAGCAAATGGGACTCAAACTCCCACCTCTACAACTCACCCAGAACCCCAGATCTCCCTCTACGTCTTCGCCCCCCAGGAAAGTACGCCATATCTCAGATTGGACTCGAGCCCCTGTTCGGAGCCTCACATACACCCAGATCCAAGATGATATGGAAACCTTACCTAGCTGAACTCTAAACTGCACTCCTTTTTCTCCCTTACAGAGGGATCCCACACTTTTGATACTTACTTTGGAGGCCCTAACATGATGGTTTGGACTCACCATTACCTACACTACAACATCATCTCTGTTTCCGGTTTTTAACAATCTAGACAATGGGACTCTGGTCCCTGGGCTGCTACCCCCCGGTACTTCCACATGCACCTCAGGAGGTCCCCTTATGGGCTTATCTGGCTCTTTTGGAGTCTGGTACCCCCAAAGGCTTCCTCGCCCAGGCAGCTCTTTTTGGTTGCCATTACCTACGGCCACTTACTTTATAGTGGCATAAGCTTCTTACCTCTATATCAACCAACATTTGTTGCTACTGATGTGTTTTTCTGTCCGATATGGAAGTGTGTCTCATTAAGGTTTATAGCTTGTTTGTTTTATGCTTAATATGGGTCGCGATGGTCGGATCTTACCGCATACACCTCAAACGTGCTCCGCATTACCACGGATTATGGTTAAACTGATCACGTTAAATGCGAAGGGCCTAAATATACCTCAGAAAAGACTTTCCCTATTAAAAGACCTCAAAAGGCTGGACATAGACATTGCTATGCTCCAGGAAACCCATTTCAGACGACAAGACCCTATTAGACTGGGAAACAAGCATTACTCTAAGGTATATTTGGCCTCCGCCTCGACTAAACGAGCAGGTGTTGCTATTTTGTTCAAATCAAATCTCCCCCTACAGATCACTAAATCTATATGCGATTCTGATGGCCACTACCTCATACTTACTGGATCCCTGGCGGGCAAACCCATCACCCTGGCCAATGTTTATATCCCAAACAAAGATCAAACCTCTTATTTATCCTCCTTTCTGGATAAACTCCAAAAATTAAAATACGGCACTTTAATCTTAGGGGGAGATTTCAATTTGGCATTCTCAGCTATCCACGATAGAAGCTATGTTAAAAATCCCTCCTCAAAAGGTACTCACGACCGTAACTCCCGTAAGTTCAGGGCGCTTATGAGAAAACATACCTTGCTTGATTTATGGAGAATCTCCAATCCCAAATCTATTGAATACACTTTTTTCTCCCCTCCTCATGCATCTCACTCTCGCTTAGACTATTTTTTCGCCAACCCCACCCTACTACCTCTATTGGACAAATCAGAAATTTTACCAATGGCTTGGTCCGACCACCAGAGTGTTGTCTTACACCTAAACTGGCTGCGTAGACCCCATAAGCCCTTAAACTGGAGACTCAATGAATCCCTCATACGGGATAAAACTTTCGCCAAAGAACTTAGTGAGGAGCTGCGGTCATTCTTCAACACAAATACTACTACTGTATCCTCTTATGGCACTCTATGGGAGGCCCATAAAGCATTTGTGCGGGGACTGTTCATTGCTGAAGGTTCCAGGAGAAAAAAACTCTCCTCTCAAAAATTTCTTTCCCTTCATGCCACCCTAGTTAAGGCTCAGTCAACTTATAAAAAATCACCTACGCAAGAACACTTTAGCATAGTACAAAATTTAAAACAAGAAATCCACTCCCTACAGACCCTCCAACTTGAGAAAAGCCTGAGGTGGTCGAGGCAACTCTTCTTCGAAAGGGGCAACAAACCCCACACCATACTAGCCCGAAAACTGAATCCTAAATCCGCCCAACAACTGATCTATTCCATGAAAGATACAGAGGGCACAATACACTACGATCCTCAGAAAATTGCCCATATCTTCTCTGACTACTACTCACAATTATATAGCTTACCAGACCTATCTAAGAAGCCCACCTTCCTCCCTAAGTTAGACTCATTCCTCTCCAAACTCAATCTCCCAACCCTCACAGAGGCTCAATTAACCCTACTTAACTCCCCAATATCAGACTCTGAGATTCTTGAGGTTCTTAAACTTCTCCCTTCCTCCAAAAGCCCTGGTCCAGCTGGTCTCCCCTACTCATACTACAAGACATTTAAATCAGAACTAGTTCCACACCTAATCAAACTGGCAAACAAAATACTCCAAGAAGACTCTCCCCCCTCAACCATGCTAGCTTCCTTACTCACAGTAATACCCAAGGAAGGGAAGGACCCTCAACTCCCTCAAAGTTACCGACCTATTTCTCTCCTAAACTCAGACCTGAAAATTATAACAAAAGTCATGGCCAATCGTCTTAACCCTATTCTAACCACGCTTATTAATAATGACCAAGTAGGATTTATCCTAGGACTCCAAGCTGGGGATAACACCAGGAAAGCAATAAATCTTATCTCACTTATGAGTCAGAGTGGCAGGCCTTCTCTGCTCCTGAGTTTGGATGCAGAGAAGGCCTTCGACAGACTATCCTGGCCCTATCTATTCCGAGTACTAGAACATCAAGGCTTCAAAGGGCCCTTCCTCTCTTTACTTAAGTATTTATACTCCACACCATCCACTTCCATTAAGCTTCCTTTTGCCCCTACACAACCCTTACGAATACAAAACGGCACTCGCCAGGGATGTCCCCTTTCCCCCTTATTGTTCGCCATAAGCATCGAACCTCTAGCCTCAGCTATTAGACTGAACCCGAATATACATGGGGTTCGACAAGGCAAACATGATCATAAGATATCTTTATTTGCGGATGACGTCCTGCTCACAATCACACAACCCCTTATCTCTCTCCCGACATTGCACTCCACCATAAAAGAATATGAATCCCTTTCAGGTTTCAAATTAAACCAAGATAAGACAGAAGCTCTCCCTATCAAAATACCCCCCACCCTACTGTCCTCCCTTAAAGCTCACTACCCTTATAGATGGAAAATACACGCCCTCAAATACTTAGGAATAAACCTCACACCTACATATTCCACACTATACAAACAAAACTACCCTACACTCATCCAGACCATTCTTAAGGACCTACACAAGTGGACAGCATATAAAATTTCTTGGATGGGGAGAATATACTCTCTAAAAATGAACATCCTCCCACGCCTCTTATACCTATTCGAAACACTCCCAGTCCAAGTTCCTTCAACCCAACTCTCCAAACTACAAACTGAGTTTTTCAAATTCATTTGGAACCACAAACACCCGAGAGTCCACAAAAATATACTCCTATCCCCACGAGAATCAGGAGGTTTGGCAGTCCCCCACCTGAAGCTTTACTATCAGGCCACCCATCTTAGACAACTTACCGAATGGACTAGCCCAAGAGTTTTTACTAAATGGGCCCTAATAGAGGCTACAAGCATCCTACCAATCACTTTAGCTTCACTTATCTGGTCACCAACTCCTCCAAAACTCCCCCCTACTATTACACTACCCACTATATCCTTTTCAACTCGCATATGGAGGAACACTATGTCCACTGCCAAGCTTAGGTCCACTCCCTCCCCGCTATTCCCAATACTTGGAAATCAGTCTTTTCCCCCTGGAATCTCAAAACAATTTATGGCCCGCTGGTTCAATCTGGGCTTTTTTAACCTTAGAGACTGGATTAATCCATTAACGGGTAAAATTTGGGATAGAACAGCATTAGAAGAAAAGACCCAGTTCTCCCCTCAGATGTACCTAGAGTGCTACCAGATCAAACACTTTCTCCAAAAAACCACCAAGGGGGCAAACGTAATCCCTTCCTGGACACATTTTGAGCGTTTATGTAACTTTAGAGGACACCAAAAAGGACTGATATCACAAATTTACTCTCTTCTTCAGACTAAATCAAATTCCCTCACCCCCTCTCACCCTTACATGGCTAAATGGGAGTCCGCTCTCTCTACTTCTATCACGTTGGAGGACTGGACAGACATCTGGGAAAATGCTAAACATAGCTCCATCTGCACACAAATAAAAGAAAACATATACAAGATCCTCTTCCATTGGTATCTCACCCCAGATAGACTCTCTAGAATATACAATGGACCCTCTGATTTATGCTGGAGAGGATGTGGAAATAAAGGCACCCTAGCACATTTATTCTGGTTCTGTCCTCTCATTGATACATTATGGAGAGACATCCAATCTCTGATTCAACATGTCACTGACACTTTTATCCCTCACGACCCCCTTTATATGCTACTGGGCAAAACCATACCTGGTGTCCCTACACATTCTATGCGTCTAATTACCCCCATCCTGACAGCCACCAGACTCTCCATAGCAGCCGCATGGAAACAAATAGCCCCACCCACAACCTTAGAGATAAAAATTAAAATTACCTGGTATAAAACTATGGAGAAAATGACAGCCTCTCTGAGAGACTCCGAAGACAGATTCCATAAGATCTGGGACCCATGGACTTTTAACTCCTCAGATTACATACCCCCTTAAAATAAAATTAAAAAAAAAAAAAAAAAGGGACCCTGACCACCCACCCTTCCCTAAAATGAGCCGGTACCCTATTTACCCTGGGGTTTGCCAGGAAGCTGATAGGGGACCCAAACCTTGAGTCTCTAGCCATGCCTCCCCATACCCCACCCGAAGTAGATATGGATCCTGCCTTGGCAACACCACATGAACATGATATATAGGTTGCCCAGACCACAGCACTGTCAGATGAAGATAACGATCTGTAAGATGAACGAAGCTTTAGCCCTGAGTCAGATGTCTAGTTTTATAGGCAACTCTCCTGTGATGTCAATGGTGCAGCGTGTTTGCCACTTTTATTATCTAGCTGAGCAGAACATATGCTTAAATCTTTTTGGGATGCTGAAGGAGACGAATGGGCTTTGGAGTGAATGTGGTAGTTGAGGGAAAAACAAATCCCCATATCATCCCCTCTATACCCAATACAAGGACTCTATACAATCCTCTCTATTAGGCCCTTCCCTCCCTATATCTCTAAATAGAACTAACCTCATCTGAGGTAACTATCAAAACTGTTATGCGGAATATCTGACCATCGTGACCCACTTGGACCTGTTGTCCATCAGTTCTTTATTTTCAATTATTGCTATCTGCTGATTATTTAGCTGGTTGACCTTTAATAATAATTAAACTCTTCCCTCCCTTATCCCTTTTACACTACCCCCTCCCCTCCCCCCCCCCTTCCCTCTCCCCCCCCCCCCCATATACAAGGCTGTCTACTTCTTTAAAGAAATAGATATATTATTAAAATCCATCTCAGAGAAGTAAACAAATCTACGAGCCACATGAAGACTGGCTGAATAACTTTTCACCCTAAGACTCTTACATCACTGACTCTTAAATTTTATATGATTTGTAAGTTAACTTCCAATCTTCTAACGGTCTTTGTGTATTATTTAACCACTTCCACACCATGAAATTGTGTGCTGATCTGTGCTGCGTGGGCTCTCCAGCCCACAGCACAGATCAGCTAGCAGCCAGGGCGATCAGACTTCCCCCCTTTTTTCCCCACTAGGGGGATGTCCTGCTGAGGGGGTCTGATCGCCGCCGGCTGCTTGCGCTTGCTGGGGGGGGCTCTTCAAAGCCCCCCTCCGCAGCGCTTCCTGGCCTCCTTCCCCTTCCCTCCCTCTCCCTCCCCCTGTGAGCGGCGCAGGACGGATTTCCGTCCTGCGCCTGATGGGATAGGCTTTAGCCTATCAGATGCCGGCGATCCCCGGCCAATTAGAGGCCGGGGATCGCCGATCTCCTCTACGGCGCTGCTGCGCAGCAGCGCCGTATGCATGTAAACACCGGGGAAGATCTTCCCCGTGTGTTTACATTTACCCTGCGAGCCGCCGATCGGCTCGCAGGGTGTTCACGGAGACACCCTCCGTGAACTGACATGGAACGGCCGCTCGTACGAGCGGCCGTTTCCATGGTATACACTTCAGGATTCAGGGGCGTATATATACGCACCGAGAATCCGGAAGTGGTTAATCTGCTTAATAAAAATCAGTGTTACCAAAAAAATTTTATACTCTGTTAGCCATATGCAATTAATTTTCTGCTTGCATTTTCTCCCAAGAGATAATTTTTCAGCTTCTCTACAAAGAAACTTTTCAAAACTTTGCAATTGAAAAAGTACCAAAAATTATGTTAAAAGTGAATATCAAACTTATTTTGAGTATTTTCTTGCTTGCTGGATGTTAGAAAATGCGGAAAAGCCGCCGCGGGTACTCAGAGCAAGGCGGCTGATTCCGTGTCCAACGCGGCAGGTTGCACGCGTGGGTCTGCATCCACTGGCATGACGGAGCGCGATGAAACCGCCGCATGCCTTATGAACAAGGCGGCGGATTCTGCGTCAGATGCGGATGTTTGCACGCTTAAGCAAATTTCTGACAGTACTGCTGAACGCGGAGGAACCGCCGCATGCTTGGACAGCGGGGCGGCGGGTTCCGCATCCAGCACAGCAGAAACATTACAACACATGTCTGGTGTGGCTGGGACTAATAATCCACACAGGTTCAGGAGGACGCGTGCGCGCGCGGAGAGGCAGAGCCTTTATGACAGTCAGAAGGGTGTCAGCTGACCAAGCCGGTCAGCTGACAATTCCAGCAGTTTTCATTGGTCCAGCACTTAGGGGTGGCGCTGGAGAGCGCTGAGGTATATATACTGGGTGCTGGTCATTTCTCTGGTGTCTGGCATTGTGATCACTACGTGGTAGCACTCAGACCTTCTGTCAGTATCTGTGTTATTATTTAGACAGTTTCCAAGGTGTTGATGATCAAGGAGCTCACACCTTAGTCTAGGAATCCTGTTATTATCTGTGTTATTATCTGTATTATTATCTGAGTTATTCTCTAGACTAGTTTCCAAGGTGTTGATGACCAAGGAGCTCACACCTTAGTCTAGGAATCCAGTTAACATCTGTGTATCATCTAGATCAGGTCCGGGGTGTTGAGGATCTTGGAGCTCACACCCAAGTCTAGGCATTATTGATTATTTGTTACGACCTTCTGCTTTTCTGACTACTCTTCTGATCGCTGATTAGGTACTTCGCCATCTCTGACACTCTGTTGCCAAACTCTGCTAGTCTTAGGATTCCGCATCTGTCTCCTGTCTCTGTACTTTATCTGTCTGTGTGTTGATGACCTGGCCTGCCCGACCTCGAGAACTATCTCCCCAGATACTACAGATCATCAATAATCGGGTATATATCTGTATTCTCGGTGATACTGCAGATCACCGGTAATCAGATCCTCTCTGTGTTACACCGATCGTTACAGAACGCCAGACCCAAAATGCAAATGGACGCACACACTGACCGTCTGGGCACACTTACCACTTCGGTGGATACCATCAACAAATTGCTGGGTAATCACCGGGCGCTAATTGACGCTTTGTCCGGGTCTTTACAAACCCTCCAGACGGCTGTGGATGAAGTGCGATCCCCTCCTAGTACTGACATATGTATGCCTGTACCTGAAAAGTTTTCTGGTCACAGATCTGACTTCCAAAATTTTAGGAGTAGAGTGTTGTCATACTTTGAGTTGAGACCTAGATCCTCAGGAACTATGGCCCAAATGGTCACGTTCATAAAGACTCTATTATCAGGCGATTCTCAGACCTGGGCGTACAGTCTACCCGCCGGAGATTTAGCCTTAACCTCGGTAGATGAATTTTTTAAAGCTATGGCCATAATTTACGACGATCCAGACATTGCCTCGACTTCTGAGCGGAAGCTCAAATTGTTGCGTCAAGGCAAGAGTCCGGTCGAGGAGTATGCTGCAGAATTTAGGAGGTGGTCAGTTTCAGCCAGGTGGGACACCTATACCCTTTTAGACTGTTTCTTATCAGGGTTATCAGATGAGGTTTCTGATCTAATGTTAAGTCAGCCTGAACCTAGAACTGTCGATGAGGCCATTTCATCGTCCATTAGGATTGATCGCAGGTTACGTTTTCAAAGGCAGACCCGGGGTAGAAACAATGTTAAGATGGTGTCCTACGCTACGCCTCCCGTGACCCCACCTCCTTCCGTTTCACCTCCACCCGAGCCAATGCAGCTTGGTCGGTCCAGATTGTCTCAAGTGGAGCGGAGACGCAGGATTTCTGAACAGTTGTGTCTTTATTGTGCAGAGGGGGGTCATAGAGTGCGGAATTGCCCTAAAAAGTCGGGAAACGCTACTGCCTAGGAGTAGTTGGGGGTAATACCCTAGGCGTACGACTCTTACCCCTAGAGGATAAACGGTTACTTCTTCCTTGTACGATTACATGGGAAGAGAAATCTGAAGTCTCTGAGGCCTTCATTGATTCGGGCTCAGCGGCTAATTTTATGGATTACGAATTTGCTAAGAAATTGGGTATTCCGCTCACCCCGGTAAATCCACCCATCCAGGTTACGGCAGTGGATGATTCCCCCCTGCAACGTAACCATCCTCTGTCTCAAACACCAGAGGTGGAGGTCACTATAGGGGTGCTGCACAGAGAGAAATTGCAGTTTTTTGTGTTACACATGACAACCTCCACAGTCATCCTTGGCATGCCGTGGTTACACATTCACTCTCCTCAGATAAATTGGGCCACTGGTCAGCTAACAAGCTGGTCAGCCCATTGTTTCCATCATTGTTTAGTGAAGGTGACCTTGGGTCAGACCAGGATTCATGTAGAGGGAGTTCCGGAACAGTATTCCGAGTTTTCAGATGTGTTCTGTCCCAAGGCTGCCAATAAATTACCTCCACACCGCCCTTTCGATTGTCCCATCGATCTCCGATCTGGTTGTATGCCTCCTATAGGTCATCTCTACAATTTATCTGGGCCAGAAAAAGTGGCCATGCAGGAGTATATCCGTGAAAACTTAGCTAAAGGATTCATCCGCCCTTTTCGGTCACCTGCTGGAGCAGGCTTCTTTTTTGTAAAGAAAAAAGACGGAGGCCTTCGGCCATGCATTGATTACCGAGGTCTGAATAAGATCACAGTAAAAAATCGCTATCCATTGCCTTTGATAGACGATTTATTCACTCAGGTCACTTACGCTAAGATTTTTTCGAAATTGGATTTGTGAGGGGCATACAACCTGGTGCGGATCAGAAAGGGCGATGAGTGGAAAACGGCCTTTAACACACCCGATGGGCATTACGAGTACCTGGTAATGCCCTTCGGGTTGTGTAACGCCCCGGCCGTTTTTCAGGAACTTATTAATGAAGTATTCAGAGAAGTGTTAGGTAAATTTGTCCTGGTATACCTAGATGATATACTTATTTTCTCAGACAACCTCACCCAACACAGGGCTCACGTCAAATTTGTTCTGAGCAAGCTAAGACAGAACATGCTTTACGCTAAATTGGAGAAATGCATTTTTGAGGCAACGTCCGTCACTTTTCTGGGGTACATAATTTCCACCTCGGGCCTTTCTATGGATCCTGCCAAGGTCTCTGCTGTCCTGGAATGGCCTCAGCCAGTGGGACTAAAATCTCTCCAGAGATTTTTAGGATTTGCCAATTACTATAGAAGGTTCATAAAGGGGTACTCCACAGTCATAGCACCCCTCACCAGTCTCACAAAGAAAGGGGCAGATACCAACCACTAATCCCCAGAAGCCCTGGCTGCTTTCTCCACTTTAAAAGAATTATTTTGCTCTGCACCCATCCTGAGACATGTTGACACCTCCTATCCCTTTATTGTGGAGGTGGACGCCTCGGAGGTCGGGGTATGGGCTGTGCTGTCTCAGCGCTCCGGGTTGCAGGGAAGATTGCACCCGTGTGCCTATTTCTCTCGTAGGTTTTCACCAGCAGAGAAAAACTACGATATAGGCAACAGGGAGCTCCTGGCCATTAAATTGGCCTTTGAAGAATGGCGTCATTGGTTAGAAGGAGCAGAACATACGATTAAAGTTTACACTGATCACAAAAATTTGGAATACATTAAGGGGGCTAAAAGATTGAGCCCCCGTCAGGCTCGGTGGTCACTGTTTTTCTCGAGATTTAGATTTATTATTACGTACACTCCGGGTAGTAAAAACATTAAAGCGGATGCCCTGTTCAGATGTTTTGAACCGGAGACAGCACAGCCCTCAGACCCAGAGACTATTATCTCACAGAAAGTTGTGTTGGCAGCCACAGAGACTTGGAAAGACTGGACAGAGACTTTAAGTCCCTTCCAGCAGGATGTCCCTGAGGGAAAGCCTGAAGGGGTTATGTTTGTCCCACTGCCATTTCGTCTCCAGATCTTACAGATGTTCCACTCGCACAAGAATGCGGGACATCCGGGGGCCTCCAGAACACAGGACCTGATTGCCAGATGTGCTTGGTGGCCTTCTCTGGCAACGGATTGCAAGGAGTATGTTAGAGAGTGTGCAGTTTGTGCTAAAAGCAAACCCTCCCGTCTGGCACCTGTGGGAACGTTGCAGCCTTTGCCCACCCCGAATGAGCCGTGGACCCATTTGTCCATGGATTTTGTGGGTGAACTTCCGAGGTCTGAAGGCATGTCGGTCATTTGGGTGGTAGTCGACCATTTCAGCAAAATGGCCCATTTTGTGCCCTTGAAAGGACTCCCCTCGGCCCAGGAGTTGGCCGATCTTTTTATCATCCACGTTTTCCGACTACATGGCATTCCGGAAAACATAGTGTCGGATCGGGGAGTCCAATTTGTTTCTAGATTTTGGAGGGCATTTTGTCATCAAATGGCCTTGGAACTGTCATTTTCATCGGGCTACCACCCACAGACCAATGGTCAGACTGAGAGAGTCTGAATCAGTCTTTGGAACAGTTTTTGAGGTGTTATGTTGCGGATGCGCAAAATGATTGGGCCAAATTCTTGCCATTCGCAGAATTTGCGCACAATAATCTGAAAAGCTCGTCCTCTGGATTTTCACCATTTCAGGTGGTAACTGGAAAGTTGCCCAAGTTCTCCCCACTGCCAGTAGCTTTCACTCCGTTTCCAGCTTTGGAGGCTTGGCAGAAGTCATTTAAGAACATTTGGGGGAACGTGAAAGATAATTTGGAGAAGGCTTTTCAAAGTCAGAAAGGTCAAGCTGACAAGAGACGCTCCGTAGAGTGGAAGTTCCGGCCAGGAGACTTGGTCTAGGTGTCCACGCGTCCCTTGACCCTGAAACAGCCCTCGCCCAAGTTGGGACCCAGATTTGTGGGCCCTTTTCCAGTGACCAGGAAGATCAACAATGTTACTTATGCCATTGATCTTCCTGCCAGCATGCGTGGTGTAAGATCCTTCCATGTGTCCCTGCTTAAGCCAGCAGTTCATGTAGGTCCAACTCCTCCTTCTCCTGTGATGGTAGATGACCAACCTGAGTATGAAGTAGAAAAGATTTTAGACTCACGTGTTGTACAGAACTCAGTACAGTATCTAGTTCACTGGAAAGGGTATGGTATTGAGGAGAGAACATGGGTACCTGAGTGTCGCATGCACGCGGATAAATTAAAGAAAGAGTTCCACGCCCTACATCCTGGGAAGCCGAGTAGGAGCTGTCTGGAGTCCACTCCTCAGGGGGGGGGGGTACTGTGAGAAAACGCGGAAAAGCCGCCGCGGGTACTCAGAGCAAGGCGGCTGATTCCGTGTCCAACGCGGCAGGTTGCACGTGTGGGTCTGCATTTACTGGCATGACGGAGCGCGATGAAACCGCCGCATGCCTTATGAACAAGGCGGCAGATTCCACGTCAGACGTGGATGTTTGCACGCTTAAGCAAATTTCTGACAGTACTGCTGAACGCGGAGGAACCGCCGCATGCTTGGACAGCGGGGCGGCGGGTTCCGCATCCAGCACAGCAGAAACATTACAACACATGTCTGGTGTGGCTGGGACTGATAGTCCACACAGGTTCAGGAGGACGCGTGCGCACGCGTAGAGGCAGAGCCTTTATGACAGTCAGAAGGGTGTCAGCTGACCAAGCCGGTCAGCTGACAATTCCAGCAGTTTTCATTGGTCCAGCACTTAGGGGTGGCGCTGGAGAGCGCTGAGGTATGTATACTGGGTGCTGGTCATTTCTCTGGTGTCTGGCGTTGCGATCACTACGTGGTAGCACTCAGACCTTCTGTCAGTATCTATGTTATTATTTAGACAGTTTCCAAGGTGTTGATGATCAAGGAGTTCACACCTTAGTCTAGGAATCCTGTTATTATCTGTGTTATTATCTGTATTATTATCTGAGTTATTCTCTAGACTAGTTTCCAAGGTGTTGATGACCAAGGAGCTCACACCTTAGTCTAGGAATCCAGTTAACATCTGTGTATCATCTAGACCAGTTCCGGGGTGTTGAGGATCTTGGAGCTCACACCCAAGTCTAGGGATTATTGATTATTTGTTACGACCTTCTGCTTTTCTGACTACTCTTCTGATCGCTGATTAGGTACTTCGCCATTTCTGACACTCTGTTGCCAAACTCTGCTAGTCTTAGGATTCCGCATCTGTCTCCTGTCTCTGTACTTTATCTGTCTGTGTGTTGACGACCTGGCCTGCCCGACCTTAAGAACTATCTCCCCAGCTAGAGATAGTTCACAGTCTGTTTGTGACATCCCTCCACTGGTGTCAGTCACACTCTGGTCCTTCCCACTCACAGCCTGACTCCGCCCCTTGGGGAGCTTCAGGCCTTTGGAAGGAACCTGTCTCTGAGCAGTATCTCGTACTGCCTAGCACCCTCTATAGGGTGCTCTCCTCAAAGTATTACTGTTGCACCAAACACTCATATTACTCAGGTGTCCAGAGGTTAGAGATATATCTGATTATCGGTGATACTGCAGATCATCAATAATCGGGTATATATCTGTATTCTCGGTGATACTGCAGATCACCGGTAATCAGATCCTCTCTGTGTTACACCGATCGTTACACTGTAGCCTTAAAATGTAATTTATTGCAAAGGTGTAAAATTAACTCTTGTAAAAAAGAAAAAAAGAAAAAAAAAGAGAAATGTTAATTGAATAAGGCCTCTTGGCCCAAATGCAAGGAGCTTTTTCTCCTATGTTTTCTTCTAGGCAAATATTTTTTAACTTCTTTTTAAACAAATTTTTCAGCACTTTGCATAGAAAAAGTACTAAAAAGTAGACAAAAAGGCACCTTAAAAGTCCTTTTGAGTATTTTATTGCTGCTGGTGGTTTAAACAACATTTTACTGGCAAGGTGTGAAAATATAACTTAGTAGAAAACTCAGGAGAAAAAGTTACTCATGAGCCATTTTTAGTGGAAGCAATGGCAGGAATATGTCAGTAAGTAAATTACTTCATATACACCTTATAAATACCACATCCATTCACTTCCATACACATGTAGGGAGTATGCTGATGGGGCTTCCAAAAAATTTAAAAATATAAAATAAGATCATAAAAATTATTAGGATGCACCATCCACATTGATTATGACAAAGTCCAGAAAAAATGATTCTATATACTCCGGATCCACTACTGTCCACAAGAGACACCCTGCTATTGCACTGTTTATCCTATGTTTCATACACAAAAAAAGGACTAGTCAGAGGGACACTTATATACGTGGAAGGATATGTACATATATCTAGCTGCCAATTAACCACACTTCCCCCCGTGTGGCTCTCCACGAGTGGGATCTTTAATTTAGTCTGAGAAGTTTGTGTGACTAGAGCCGATTGCTGGGAGACAACTTCTCCGACTGTTTGTGTGGGCTGATAAATGGGCTAGACACTGGAATCTGATACATAACCCTCGCAGATGTCTTGCTCATTTATTTTCTTGTAAACTTGAAATGCCTATGCCACGTTATTTCAATGAGTTTTTCCCTACTGTGCAAACTGCTGATCCAATTGGTTCATGCAGTACCACTCAGTCATTACCATATTCTAATGAGTTGATAGCTCAATCTGTTGATTCAGTAATTTCCTGCAGAAATATCCAGTTTGCAAAATAAAGTTCCAAAGGTTCTTTCCCTTTTTGTCAGCAGCAATCTAAAGCTGTAAAAGTTAAAAAGAAAAAGTCTAGGAAACGTACTCACCGGAAAGAGACGCTTCCTGCAGCGGTTACAAGTGAAAAGTGTGCTCCAGTGAAATCTGGTGGAATTTTTCAGCCTGAATTTACCAACACATCTGAATGTGATATAGGCAGTGCTATTTGCTACATTAAAGAGACACTGAAGCGAAAAAAAAATGATGATATTATGATTTGTATGTGTAGTACAGCTAAGAAATAAAACATTAAGATCAGATACATTAGTCTAATTGTTTCCAGTACAGGAAGAGTTAAGAAACTCCAATTGTTATCTCTATGCAAACAAGCCATTAACTCTCCGACTAAGTTAGTCCTGGAGAGGGCTGTTATCTGACTTTTATTATCTCAACTGTTTTCTTTTCCTCTGCTAGAGGAGAGGTCATTAGTGCACAGACTGCTCTGAAAGACTCATTTTGAATGCTGAATGTTGTGTAATCTGCACATATTATAGAATGATGCAATGTTAGAAAAAACACTATATACCTGAAAATAAAAATATGAGAATATTTTCTTTGCTGCTAATCTTCTAGTAATTATTCATAGTACACAACCAATTCACTATATCATATTTTTTTTTTCGCTTAAGTGTCCCTTTAAAGGTGTAAAAGATTCTCTTTATGTTCCTGACCCCAATCCGTATCAGTGCTATGTGGATATAGGTTTGTGGGAGCCTCCATTTGCTTCCTGGGAGATCGGGGCTCTGATTGAAGAGTTTGAATCTGATTGGAAGTCGTTTTGTGATTTCTATTTTAGAAAGAATGAGGTGTGTTTAAATGCCTGTATTGACTCAATGCGAATCTGGTGAGTGTGAGGAGCATTTGGTGAACCCGGTGATTTGTGTGTGGCAAACGATCTTGTCTGAGTTACATCCACACCAATCAGTTAATCCCGGTACAAACACATTGTCAGCGGGCGATTGTTCCAATTTCCCTGAGGTGAAGCAAGTAAGTTTTGAGTGTGTTTCATTCCCCAAAACAACGGAATGTGTGAATTCCGAAAGTCTGTTTCCCATGGCAACTGCTTGTGTGGAGTTTGAATCTGTGCGATCTGATGCTTTTATCTCAGGTGTTCCTGCAAATGATGATCAAAATAAAAACAGATCTTTTCCCCCCAGTAATCTTTTAAGATCTTCCATTTATGAACTTACTATGGGGAAAATTCCTAAACAATGCAACTTTAAGAACAATGTTAATGTGTCAAATAAAGTTTCTCGTGTTTCTGTCTCAACTTCTTCTGCATATAAACCTATGCCTTACTCTGTGGAGACCTGTGTAAACACACTGCCAGATGAAAAGTGTTCCAATTTTCCTGTCCTTGACATTCCACAACCGAAGGCGATGTGGGATCCGCAAATTTTGCGTTCTGATTCCCTGATTCGACATTGTTGACCGAATTTAAGGGTGATACAGAATTTTGGTTGTGTGAACCTGATACTGAGGAAACTTTGTTTTGTCCAGAAAATATTTCTGTGAGCTTGCCCTGCACCATGAATGAAACAATGTTGTCCAGCCAAACTGACATTTGTGAATCAATTTCTTGCTCTACAGAAAGTACTGACTTTACTTCCTGTACTCTGTATGACTCAATAGTGCCTGGTATAAAATCTCCAGCAGAGAGCTTAGAAGCTCTTTTTGGTATTGCAGTTATACTCACCTGTTTTATCTGCCATTCTAGAATTGCAGTCAAGTTTAACTGCTATGCAGAATTCTGTGTTTAATGAGACCAAGGTCAGGGAGTCAGGGACTGTTCCGGCAGATATTCCTGTGCAGTCTGTTCATGTGAATAAAATTCAGTGTGTTGTAGAACCATTTCTAAAACCTCAGCGCTGTACTCTGAATGTATTTGACGTTTTTCCCTGTAGCATGGATAGTTCAGAATCATTGATGAGTTTACCAGAAAACTTAGAAATGTGTGCTTCTGAAGTTTTATGTGATGTTTTGGAGGCCTCTGAGTTCCTGCCTGGGGGTGCAGAGCTTTTGAGATGTGCTTTCTGCCCCCTAAGGCCCACTGAAGTAATGCCCACTTCAGTGGGCATCGCTATTATGCTGACTGCTGTTGCAGCTCTTTTGGAGCTGCAGTCATGTGTAGTCAATAATGAGTTTTTGTTGGATACTGTTGTGGTCACAGAGACTTCTAACTCTGGTTCCGAGTCTCCTTTTGAAAGTCCAGTACCTGTGGCCTCTGGTCACGATGATTTTTTGTCTTGCCCTGAATCTGGTCTGGCTGTGTCGGTTTCTGAGGTCTACAGTCCCTCAGCATGCCTAGTGGTTGCTCCTGTTCCAGTGTGCTCAGATGTTTTCCTGATCGAGTGTGCCCGAAGGTGCCCTCTGTGTTTATGTGCTCTGATGTCCCCCTGGTGGTGTCTTGTCCGGAAGGCACTGGAAGCGCCACATGCCTCAATATGGTTCTGATTCCTGAAAACTCTGTTTGTGACAGTTGTCCTTGTGACTTCGGCTTGGGGGTTTCCCTGAGTCATGTGGGGGGTCCTTTTGGATCACCATGTGGCTCTCTGGGATATTCCAGTCTCTTGGGGTCTCTTTGGAATTGTGAGTCATTCTGTGAGATTCCTGGGGGTTCTTGCCTTGCTGCTGTGGACTGGTCCAATAATGAGTATTATGCTGGAGAAGACCGTGGTAGTAGGCACAGCTCTAAAGGTTTCAGGATCTTTGGACTTGACCTGGGGGACTGGGTGTATCATGCCAAGGCTCTCGGTGGGCATTGTTCTGGTAGTCGCGGTACTCATGGGTATCGCTTTGGAACTTATTGTACTGGTGGGCATGGCTCTTGGGGTTCTGCGGCTGATTGTTTCCGTCATGGTTTAGTCAGTTCAGGAAGCATGCCCGGTTTGTCTACCCCGGCCATTCTGAATTTTTTGTTGTTGTTGTTGTTGTTTTGCGGCAAGGAGAATCTTCCGTTTTGAGAGACGTCTGGGAGCCGTCTTTAAAGGGGGGGGGGGGGGGGGGTACTGTCAGAATCTGCTCTGCTGGCCTTGATTCCCTGGACAGTTTGGTTTCCTATGCAGCTTGCATGGTTTAGTCCAGGGAAAAGAGGCCTTTCTGTCAGTTTGCAAGGCTGACTGATTTGCATCTACTCATCTTGCAAGCTGCTTGTCTGTTTCCTTTGAAGGTTTCCAGTATAAATGTCACTTCCTCCCAGAATTCCTTGCTCGACATGGTTTCTGTTTGGTGAGACTACCTTGGAGCCTCAGCCTCTTATGTATCTTGTTGCGAATATTCTAGTGTTGTTAATTCTTGGGGAGTGCACTGTGCACTCCCTTTAGTGCAGTCAGGTTCTGTATTACTTGTACTGTTTATTCCTGTTTTGTCTTGTCCTGTCCTTGCGATTGTACTGTCACCTGCGGTGGTTGACAGTGAATCGTTCGGTCTTGTTCCAAGATCGCATTCGCCCGAGCGGTAGAGGCGGTGGATCTCCCTTGTCTGACTCTTGAAATATAACCTTAGCTGCGGTTGCTACTGATTACTCCTTGGTCTGTCTTGTCTAGAACGAACACCTGCTGTTGTCTGGTGTAAGGAAACCGATTAGCAAGTGTTCGCGTTGTTTGTCTTTGTTCTCCGTGTTCATTTGTTAGTCAGGGTTGGTATGTTTTGCCACTGTTGCGCTTAACTGCGGTGGCTGTACCGTTAACGTGCTTGTCTCTGTTGCGCATATCGTGCGGGGGCCGCGTTTAGCTAGTTCATTTGTTATTTTCCTTGGAGTTCAGATTGTGGTTATTTGCTGTGTCTTCCTTACTCAGTTCATGTTCTGTCTTTGCTCAGTCTTGTGTTGCTGATAGCAATCGCCCTCTTGCGATTTGCTTTCTCACTCTGGTCTGCTCTGATGTGATGTGTCTGTCGTCGCAGGGTGGCGACTAGATTGGTGGATATTCATGTTGTCTGTCTCTGTTTTTGCTTTCTTCTTAGTTACTACTTTGTTGCCCAGTCTTGCTCGATCGTATAATTTCAATCTGGCATCTGTGGCTGTACAGAGGGCTCATCCCTCTGTACTCCACAGCTCTATCTGCTGTTTGTAATTCTCCTCTACAAATCTATATTGGGTACTTTGCTTCTTTGACTGTGGCGATTTCCTTTTGCTTCAGCGCACGTGGTGTGCACTGACTGGAAATCGCCTGCAGATCGTTACATTGCACAGTGTTATCCAGTGCAGGTTCTAGGCTGCATTGCTCCCAGGGTGAGAGTGTAAAATTGCTTCCCCACCCCTACTGTGGGCTCGATAATGTTATTTACAATGCAATATTTAGTCCCCCAGTATCGGTAGCCAGCTAAAGGTGCCCTAGTATAGGAGTATAGGTTAGCCAGGTATAGTTATCCCCAGTATATAGGTAGCCAGCCATAAGTTCCCCAATATAGGTTAGCCAGGTATGGGTGCCCCAGTATAGGTTGGGCAAGTATAGGTGCCCCAATATAGGTTAGCCAGACATAGGTGCCCCAGTATAAGTTAGCTAGGTACCCCCCCCCCCCCCCCTTGCAGGCTGTGGTATTAAAGGGAAGGCTGCTCTGTGTACAGCGCCGCTCACAGGAAGTAGTAGTAGTGGTTCACACTACTTCCTGCTAGTGGCGCTGTACACAGAGCAGGCCAGTGACACAAGATCATCACCTGGAGCACGGAAGGTACGTTTTTACTAACATCCCGCCGCCGCTGCCATACTTTTATTCAATGGAGGGGGGAGCAAGGAAGGGGACCTGAGGAGAGAGAGGTAGGAGTCAGGCCCCTCCCCATTTAGGCACTGCTCTCCCCTCCTTCACTACATTCTTTTTAATGTTTTGTTTAAGATGTTAACACTAACTTTTTTTTTGGGGGGGGGGGAGAGAATTAAATTATCTATCTGTTTTTGGGGTTTGGGAGAAAAACTGGAGTGCCTGGAGGAAACCAATGAAAATTGCAGTTAGGTCCTTAAATATTTGGACAGAGACCTTTTTTTCTAGTTTTGGTTCCGTACGTCACCATAGTGAATTTTTAATAAAACAACTCAGTTGCATTTGAAGTGCAGACTTTTAGTTTTAATTTAGGGGAATGAACAAAACAATTACATAAACGTGTGAGGCGACGTCCCTTCATTTCAGGGACAGGAATCTATGTACTGATGATCATCACTTGTACATAATTTATTTTTGAAGTGCTTCAAGAAGAACCCCTGCAGAATGTACATTAAAAGTAATAATGAGTTTTGGTTTGCCATCTTGCTCAACCTACGCTACATGTCCAAGATGAAAAAACTCAACTCAGCAGAGGAGATGAAATTACACTTGTTGAGTTTTAGTGATGATCGTAATCAACAAATTATGATTTCACAAAATTTCGCGTAAATTTTCACAATTACGCTTATACGTAATTACTCAGTTGTACAGAAATGTTCCGCACAGGTATCAGGCTTAGTACCAAAGAGTGCAACTCACCAATGCAAGAAAAGGTAATTCCAGTAAATTGAAGAAGAAAAAAGCGGTGGTGCACATCTCAGTAAAACATCACTTTTATTCTAGTCCATTAAAAGGCAAAAACAATACCGTGTAGATACAGGATGGAGCAGTTAGGAGCAGGTCTACAGCCGTTTTGCACCATCAAGCATTGTGGCGCATCATTAGGACCATACGTAATTACGATTTGCAAATTCAATTGATTTCGTGTAGTCGTTCGTAATTTCGCATAACATTTCGTGACATTTTGCAAAAAGACCTTATAGCTTTTGAGAAAATCGAATTTAAACATGCAAGTAAAAAATGGTTTTTAAACTTAGAAAAATAACAGTTTAAAAAACATTTTTTTTTTTGCTTTTTAAAATCGAGTTTCTCAAAAACTACAATGCAAATTTGGACAGAGGCGCCAGGCAGGTTAACATGATCTAAAAACAACTAAAAAGAAGGAGTACAGGTGGACTTACCTCCTGAAATGATGGACAATCGAGATTGTTCAAATCGCAAATAACAATTTATTTTGGCACTCCGCAACGCGTTTCGCAGGTATAACCCGCTTCATCAGGCAAGGAGTGCAAGCTAAAGATCAAGCATACAAACCATAAACAATATACAATAAACAAAACACGACCCTAAGAGCTTGCCAAGTTGCCATCATAATACAAAAAGCAAAAATGACATATTATGTCTGTCACAGAAGGGGCGATCTGCTGTGACAGGAGACGTGTAAACACCAAGGGCCTGATTTACCAAAGGACGACATGCAAAGGGGCTTATCGTCCTTTGGTAAATCAGGCCCTTGGTGTTTACACGTCTCCTGTCACAGCAGATCGCCCCTTCTGTGACAGACATAATATGTCATTTTTGCTTTTTGTATTATGATGGCAAGCTCTTAGGGTCGTGTTTTGTTTATTGTATATTGTTTATGGTTTGTATGCTTGATCTTTAGCTTGCACTCCTTGCCTGATGAAGCGGGTTATACCTGCGAAACGCGTTGCGGAGTGCCAAAATAAATTGTTATTTGCGATTTGAACAATCTCGATTGTCCATCATTTCAGGAGGTAAGTCCACCTGTACTCCTCCTTTTTAGTTGTTTTTAGATCATTTTAACCTGCCTGGCGCCTTTGTCCAAATTTGCACAGTATATAGTCCACCTTGGGTGAAGGGGACTGTCCCCTTCTTTCTATCTACAGAGAGCGACTTCTTAAACCTGAGTGGGGTCAGGTTCTAATGCTCCCCACCTGCATTTCAAGTGGTTGCCTATGTGGTAACCCGTGTTTGTGAGTATATCCACATCTGTTAATTATTTCGCCAACAATTGTTAGACTTACTGCACCATATTGGGCTCTCGGTTTTTCTTTTTGTTTCAAGTGCCTCAAAAACTACAAGGTTTTTTTGAAGCAATTTTGTAGCAATTTTAATAGCAATAGCATGTATGGGGATGTATGGGGGCTTTGCTATTAACCACTAAAGTCGGCACAAAATTACATAAAATTTCATGAAAATTACGTGAAAAATTACGCAAACTTTGAAAATACTACATTTGCATACTAAGTTAATTACGATTTTCGCTGAGGTTTTGCATTATGATTGTGATGCGTAATTGCGAATATCAATGCTAAATTTCAGCCCACCACTGGAGTTCATCTAATTCATAGATGGGCATAATTTCCTTGTTTTTGAATGTGTTCTTTTGATCCTCTTTGATGCAATCATTTTTTAGACTGGTTTTGTTTATTTATGATGGCCCTCAACAATGTAATTTCAGATTGGAAGGATGATTTTGTATATGTGTTTTTGTTCTATTTATTCATTTAGGATTATCTACATGTTTAAAAGTTAAACATTTGAGGAAGCAGCAAAAGGGCCACAAAACATGCATCAGGAAGTTAAAAATTATGGACTTATAACTTATGGATGGAATCTATATATATAATAGAGTAAGTGCCTCAACCTTCAAACAAGAAGAAGAAGTAGCGCCCTGCCCCCAGGGCCAGTCCAAGCAAGAAGAAGGGGCTGGTCCAAGCAAGATGAAGAAGTAGTGTCATATCAAACCAAGGGCAAAGAGGGATAATATGCATATTCAGTAGCAGTGCATTGTGGGTAACCACAAATGTTCACTTATACCTGAATAATTGCAGATTTGCTTCTGTTTTAAGAAGGAAAATTACACCAAGCTTTGCTTTTTTTAGTAGGAGGGCTTTTTGGTCTCTTTTATCCTCCTATACACATTCCGAGTAGTTTGGGTCACCCTGAGCTGCTTGGTTACTCTGTTGTACTGGTCCAAGCCCAATCTCATACAGCCATATCAATCCCTGCTATGTACTGATGAGGACCAAAAGTCTGAACTAGGCTGTCACATGTGGGTTTGATATGACTATGTAAAATTTAAAGCTATAGGGCTTGATTCACAAAGCGGTGCAAACTGTTTAGCATGTGAAGTGCAGTTTGTGGACTTTTGTGCGCGCAAAGTGTTGTGATTCGCGCTATTGCGGTCTTTTGCGTGTGCGATTTGTGCGATCACTGACTTTTGCGTGGGCAGAAGACCGTGATCGTGCAAATGGCGGCACTTTGCGCGCACAAAAGTCTGCGAACGGCACTTCACGTGCTAACTGTTTAGCACACCCGTGCTTAACAGTTTGCACCGCTTTGTGAATCAGACCCATAGGCTTGCTTGACTTACCAAGGGTGAAAAGGAATAATTTGCATATTTAGTAGCGGTGCATTGTGGGTAACCACAAATGTTCACTTATAGCTGAATTATTGCAGATTTGCTTCTGTTTTAAGAAGGCAAATTACACCAAGCTTTGCTTTTTTTAGTAGGAGGGCTTTTTGGTCTCTTTTATCCTCTTATACATTCCGAGTGGTTTGGGTCACCCTGAGCTGCTTTGTTACTCTGTTGTACTGGTCCAAGCCCTATCTCATACAGCCATGTCAATCCCTGCTATGTACTGATGAGGGCGGAAAGTCTGAAATGGATTGTCACATGTGTGTTTGATATGATGGTGTAAAATGTGAAGCGATAGGGCCTGATTCACAAAGCAGTGCAAACTGTTTAGCATGGGTGTGCTAAACAGTTAGCACGTGAAGTGCCGCGATTCGCTTGATCGTGGTCTTTTGCCTGCACAATTTGCTGCGAGTTGCACAATTGCGGAGTTTTGCGCGCGCAAAAGGCCGCTATCGCGCAAATCGCGGCACTTTGCGCATGCAAAAGTCCGCGAACGGCACTTCACGTGCTAACTGTTTAGCACACCCATGCTTAACAGTTTGCACCGCGTTGTGAATCAGGCCCATAGGCTTGCTTGACTTACCAAGGGTGAAAAGGAATAATTTGCATATTTAGTAGCGGTGCATTGTGGGTAACCACAAATGTTCACTTATAGCTGAATTATTGCAGATTTGCTTCTGTTTTAAGAAGGCAAATTACACCAAGCTTTGCTTTTTTTAGTAGGAGGGCTTTTTGGTCTCTTTTATCCTCTTATACATTCCGAGTGGTTTGGGTCACCCTGAGCTGCTTTGTTACTCTGTTGTACTGGTCCAAGCCCTATCTCATACAGCCATGTCAATCCCTGCTATGTACTGATGAGGGCGGAAAGTCTGAAATGGATTGTCACATGTGTGTTTGATATGATGGTGTAAAATGTGAAGCGATAGGGCCTGATTCACAAAGCAGTGCAAACTGTTTAGCATGGGTGTGCTAAACAGTTAGCACGTGAAGTGCCGCGATTCGCTTGATCGTGGTCTTTTGCCTGCACAATTTGCTGCGAGTTGCACAATTGCGGAGTTTTGCGCGCGCAAAAGGCCGCTATCGCGCAAATCGCGGCACTTTGCGCATGCAAAAGTCCGCGAACGGCACTTCACGTGCTAACTGTTTAGCACACCCATGCTTAACAGTTTGCACCGCGTTGTGAATCAGGCCCATAGGCTTGCTTGACTTACCAAGGGTGAAAAGGAATAATTTGCATATTTAGTAGCGGTGCATTGTGGGTAATCACAAATGTTTACTTATAGCTGAATTATTGCAGATTTGCTTCTGTTTTAAGAAGCCAAATTACACCAAGCTTTGATTTTTTGAGTAGAAGGTCTTTTTGGTCCCTTTTATCCCCCTATACATTCCGAGTGGTTTGGGTCGCCCTGAGCTGCTTGGTTACTCTGTTGTACTGGTCCAAGCCCTATCTCATACAGCAATGTCAATCCTTGCCATGTACTGATGAGGACTAAAAGTCTGAAACAGGCTGTCTACATGTGGGTTTGATATGACTGTGTAAAACTTAAAGCTACAGGATTGTTATACAACAGTGGTTCTGGATGCTTGCTTGGGTTACTAAGGGTGAAAAAGAATAATTGGCATATTTAGTAGCAGTGCATTGTGGGTAACCACAAATGTTCACTTATAGCTGAATTATTGCAGATTTCCTTCTGTTTTAAAAAGGCAAATTACACCAATACAGTGGGTGGCATTGCAGGAAGTGACGACAGTGGAACGCACGATGGAACACGGAAGAGGTGAGGCATCCCCGCCCGCTGCCTTTTACTAATAGTGGCGGCTGCTACTGTGCTTAAGCAGGAGGGGGAGCGCACATGGGGGACCCAGGTGAGGGGGGGTTCCTGCTGAGCCTAAGCAGGAGGGGGAGCGCACATGGGGGACCCAGGTGAGGGGGGGAGTTCCTGCTGAGCTTAAGCTGGAGGTAGAGCACACATGGGGGACCCAGGTGAGGGTTCCTGCTGAGCTTAAGCTGGAGGGGGGAGCACACATGAGGGACCCAGTTGAGGGGGGGTCCGACCCCCCTTCCCGCCGCTGTGCCCAATACCCCCTTCCTGCCCTCTACCCCCTTATGCGGCGTATGCTACGCCGCGGGTCGGCTAGTAGTATTTATTTGACATAGGACAAATTAATGTTATATACAAATAAAAAACAAACAAAAAATAAAAATGTATTTATCATTTTATGGGATGTAATTTTGTAGATTTGTAATAAAAATTAAAATTGTTTTTACATCACCTGTTTAAATCCATATTTTTGGAGCATAGTAAATCCCTTTTCAAATTGGGATTAAGTGTGGGGTATGCACCAATGTAACAGTCTAAATCCAGATCCTTTTTTATGCAAAAGATACAAAATATATCACTCAAGTGCCCCTAGGTATTTTAATATCAGCAAGCAAAAAGCATAGAAAAAGAAAAAAGAATGTGCCACGACAGTGCCCTGTCTATTAAATATTTAAAGGAAACCTGAGACCTATAAAAATAAAAAAAAAATATACATACCTGGGGCTTCTTCTAGCCCCCTTCAGGCTAATCTGTCCCTCGCCATCCTCCTCCACCACCTTGATCCTCCTTTAGATGCGCTGTTAACACCGCAAATCAGGGTGTACTATGCATGCCCAGCCATGCGTGCCCTTTCACATTCCCATTACCAGAAGCGTTCTACTGCGCAGGTGCAGAGTGCTCCCATCCACAGGAGCGTGATGAAGGAGCGTGCATGGCTGGATTGTGCCTGCGCCGACTGGCCCCGATTGCAGGAATTACCAAGCTACCTAGCAGAGGATTCAAGCAGCCTTGACTGATTAGCCTGAAGGTAGCTGGAGAAAGCCATAGGCATGTATACTTTTTTTTATTTTTCTAGTTCCCAGGTACACTTTAACAAGTCTTTATGCTTCAATTTCATATACAAACAATTTAAAAGCATTTACAACAATCATATATCATACACTCCCTGCTGGTTATTAGTGTTGGGCGAACATCTAGATGTTCGGGTTCGGGCCGAACAGGCCGAACATGGCCGCGATGTTCGGGTGTTCGACCCGAACTCCGAACATAATGGAAGTCAATGGGGACCCGAACTTTTGTGCTTTGTAAAGCCTCCTTACATGCTACATACCCCAAATTTACAGGGTATGTGCACCTTGGGAGTGGGTACAAGAGGAAAAAAATTTAGCAAAAAGAGCTTATAGTTTTTGAGAAAATCGATTTTAAAGTTTCAAAGGGAAAACTGTCTTTTAAATGCGGGACATGTCTGTTTTCTTTGCACAGGTAACATGCTTTTTGTCGGCATGCAGTCATAAATGTAATACATATAAGAGGTTCCAGGAAAAGGGACCGGTAACGCTAACCCAGCAGCAGCACACGTGATGGAACAGGAGGAGGGTGGCGCAGGAGGAGAAGGCCACGCTTTGAGACACAACAACCCAGGCCTTGCATGAGGACAAGAAGCGTGCGGATAGCAATTTGCATTTTGTCGCCATGCAGTCATAAATGTAATACAGATGAGAGATTTAATAAACAGGGACCGGAAACGCTAACCCATCACAGATGTTCATTGTTCATGTTACTTGGTTGGGGTCCGGGAGTGTTGCGTAGTCGTTTCCAATCCAGGATTTATTCATTTTAATTTGAGTCAGACGGTCTGCATTTTCTGTGGAGAGGCGGATACGCCGCCGATCTGTGACGATGCCTCCGGCAGCACTGAAACAGCGTTCCGACATAACGCTGGCTGCCGGGCAAGCCAGCACCTCTATTGCGTACATTGCCAGTTTGTGCCAGGTGTCTAGCTTCGATACCCAATAGTTGAAGGGTGCAGATGGATTGTTCAACACAGCTACGCCATCTGACATGTAGTCCTTGACCATCTTCTCCAGGCGATCGGTGTTGGAGGTGGATCTGCACGCTTGCTGTTCTGTGTACTGCTGCATGGGTGTCAGAAAATTTTCCCACTCCAAGGACACTGCCAATACCATTCCCTTTTGGGCACTAGCTGCGGCTTGTGTTGTTTGCTGCCCTCCTGGTCGTCCTGGGTTTGCGGAAGTCAGTCTGTCGGCGTACAACTGGCTAGAGGAGGGGGAGGATGTCAATCTCCTCTCTAAAGTCTCCACAAGGGCCTGCTGGTATTCTTCCATTTTGACCTGTCTGGCTCTTTCTTCAAGCAGTTTTGGAACATTGTGTTTGTACCGTGGATCCAGAAGGGTATAAACCCAGTAATTGGTGTTGTCCAGAATGCGCACAATGCGTGGGTCGCGTTCAATGCAGTCCTAGGCCGAAGAGGTCATAGCCTAGGGTCACAAAACCTGTTTATTTGGGCAATTTCAATGGTGGCGAGTCTGACGTACATAAATCGCAGCAATGGCCGTTAGCAACGTCTGAATCTCACGAAATGTCTCATGCAGGTAGAAGACATATTGTTAGACTTGGGCTCCAAAGATGGGTTCCCTACATCTCTGCAAACCAGAGTTACAGGGCTCCAAATTTAGTAAAATCCCCCATAGGCTTTCATTGGGCCTCCTATTTACAGTTCCAAAATCTCACATCTTTTCAAAGGGCAATTACTCAGCAGTACCAAATTTTCTAGCATTGTAGGGACCCTTAGGGGGAACATGACTGGTGAGTTTCGGGCCCCTAGGCCGAAGAGGTCATAGCCTAGGGTCACAAAAACCTGTTTATTTGGGCTATTTCAATGGTAGTGATGGTGGCGTACATAAATCTCAGCAATGGCCGTTAGCAAAGTCTGAATCTCACGAAATGTCTCATGCAGGTAGAAGACATATTGTTAGACTTGGATTCCAAAGATGGGGTCCCTACATCTCTGCAAACCAGAGTTACAGGGGTCCAAAATTGGTAAAATCCCCCATAGGATTGCATTGCCTCCCTATTTCACTTTCCAAAATCTCACATCTTTTCAAAGGGCAATGGCTCAGCAGTACCAAATTTTCTAGCATTGTAGGGACCCTTAGGGGGAACATGACTGGTGAGTTTCGGGCCCCTAGGCTGAAGAGGTCATAGCCTAGGGTCACAAAAACCTGTTTATTTGGGCTATTTCAATGGTAGTGATGGTGGCGTACATAAATCTCAGCAATGGCCGTTAGCAAAGTTTGAATCTCACGAAATGTCTCATGCAGGTAGAAGACATATTGTTAGACTTGGATTCCAAAGATGGGGTCCCTACATCTCTGCAAACCAGAGTTACAGGGGTCCAAAATTGGTAAAATCCCCCATAGGATTTCATTGCCTCCCTATTTCACTTTCCAAAATCTCACATCTTTTCAAAGGGCAATGGCTCAGCAGTACCAAATTTTCTAGCATTGTAGGGACCCTTAGGGGGAACATGACTGGTGAGTTTCGGGCCCCTAGGCCGAAGAGGTCATAGCCTAGGGTCACAAAAACCTGTTTATTTGGGCTATTTCAATGGTAGTGATGGTGGCGTACATAAATCTCAGCAATGGCCGTTAGCAAAGTCTGAATCTCACGAAATGTCTCATGCAGGTAGAAGACATATTGTTAGACTTGGGCTCCAAAGATGGGTTCCCTACATCTCTGCAAACCAGAGTTACAGGGGTCCAAAATTGGTAAAATCCCCCATAGGATTTCATTGCCTCCCTATTTCACTTTCCAAAATCTCACATCTTTTCAAAGGGCAATGGCTCAGCAGTACCAAATTTTCTAGCATTGTAGGGACCCTTAGGGGGATCATGACTGGTGAGTTTTGCCACTGCTGACTGAGCCATTGCCCTTTGAAATGGTGTGAGATTTTGGAACGGTAAATAGGAGGCCCAATGAAATCCTATGGGGGATTTTACCAATTTTGGACCCCTGTAACTCTGGTTTGCAGAGATGTAGGGACCCCATCTTTGGAATCCAAGTCTAACAATATGTCTTCTACCTGCATGAGACATTTCGTGAGATTCAGACGTTGCTAACGGCCATGGCTGCGATTTATGTATGCCACCATCACTACCATTGAAATAGCCCAAATAAACAGGTTTTTGTGACCCTAGGCTATGACCTCTTCGGCCTAGGGGCCCGAAACTCACCAGTCATGTTCCCCCTAAGGGTCCCTACAATGCTAGAAAATTTGGTACTGCTGAGCCATTGCCCTTTGAAAAGATGTGAGATTTTGGAAAGTGAAATAGGGAGGCAATGCAATCCTATGGGGGATTTTACCAATTTTGGACCCCTGTAACTCTGGTTTGCAGAGATGTAGGGACCCCATCTTTGGAATCCAAGTCTAACAATATGTCTTCTACCTGCATGAGACGTTTCGTGAGATTCAGACTTTGCTAACGGCCATTGCTGCGATTTATGTACGTCACCATCACTACCATTGAAATAGCCCAAATAAACAGGTTTTTGTGACCCTAGGCTATGACCTCTTCGGCCTAGGGGCCCGAAACTCACCAGTCATGTTCCCCCTAAGGGTCCCTACAATGCTAGAAAATTTGGTACTGCTGAGCCATTGCCCTTTGAAAAGATGTGAGATTTTGGAAAGTGAAATAGGGAGGCAATGCAATCCTATGGGGGATTTTACCAATTTTGGACCCCTGTAACTCTGGTTTGCAGAGATGTAGGGACCCCATCTTTGGAATCCAAGTCTAACAATATGTCTTCTACCTGCATGAGACATTTCGTGAGATTCAGACTTTGCTAACGGCCATTGCTGCGATTTATGTACGCCACCATCACTACCATTGACATAGCCCAAATAAACAGGTTTTTGTGACCCTAGGCTATGACCTCTTCGGCCTAGGGGCCCGAAACTCACCAGTCATGTTCCCCCTAAGGGTCCCTACAATGCTAGAAAATTTGGTACTGCTGAGCCATTGCCCTTTAAAAAGATGTGAGATTTTGGAACTGTAAATAGGAGGCCCAATGAAAGCCTATGGGGGATTTTACCAAATTTGGAGCCCTGTAACTCTGGTTTGCAGAGATGTAGGGACCCCATCTTTGGAGCCCAAGTCTAACAATATGTCTTCTACCTGCATGAAACATTTCGTGAGATTCAGACGTTGCTAACGGCCATTGCTGCGATTTATGTACGTCAGACTCGCCACCATTGAAATTGCCCAAATAAACAGGTTTTGTGACCCTAGGCTATGACCTCTTCGGCCTAGGACTGCATTGAACGCGACCCACACATTGTGCGCATTCTGGACAACACCAATTACTGGGTTTATACCCTTCTGGATCCACGGTACAAACACAATGTTCCAAAACTGCTTGAAGAAAGAGCCAGACAGGTCAAAATGGAAGAATACCAGCAGGCCCTTGTGGAGACTTTAGAGAGGAGATTGACATCCTCCGCCTCCTCTAGCCAGTTGTACGCCGACAGACTGACTTCCGCAAACCCAGGACGACCAGGAGGGCAGCAAACAACACAAGCTGCAGCTAGTGCCCAAAAGGGAATGGTATCGGCAGTGTCCTTGGAGTGGGAAAATTTTCTGACACCCATGCAGCAGCACACAGAACAGCAAGCGTGCAGATCCACCTCCAACACCGATCGCCTGGAGAAGATGGTCAAGGACTACATGTCAGATGGCGTAGCTGTGTTGAACAATCCATCTGCACCCTTCAACTATTGGGTATCGAAGCTAGACACCTGGCACAAACTGGCAATGTACGCAATAGAGGTGCTGGCTTGCCCGGCAGCCAGCGTTATGTCGGAACGCTGTTTCAGTGCTGCCGGAGGCATCGTCACAGATCGGCGGCGTATCCGCCTCTCCACAGAAAATGCAGACCGTCTGACTCAAATTAAAATGAATCAATCCTGGATTGGAAACGACTACGCAACACTCCCGGACCCCAACCAAGTAACATGAACAATGAACATCTGTGATGGGTTAGCGTTTCTGGTCCCTGTTTATTGAACCTCTCATCTGTATTACATTTATGACTGCATGGCGACAAAATGCAAATTGCTATCCGCACGCTTCTTGTCCTTATGCAAGGCCTGGGTTGTTGTGTCTCAAAGCATGGCCTTCTTCTCCTGCGCCACCCTCCTCCTGTTCCATCACGTGTGCTGCTGCTGGGTTAGCGTTACCGGTCCCTTTTCCTGGAACCTCTTATATGTATTACATTTATGACTGCATGCCGACAAAAAGCATGTTACCTGTGCAAAGAAAACAGACATTTCCCGCATTTAAAAGACAGTTTTCCCTTTGAAACTTTAAAATCGATTTTCTCAAAAACTATAAGCTCTTTTTGCTAATTTTTTTTCCTCTTGTACCCACTCCCAAGGTGCACATACCCTGTAAATTTCTGGTATGTAGCATATAAGGAGGCTTTACAAAGCACGAAAGTTCGGGTCCCCATTGACTTCCATTATGTTCGGAGTTCAGCCATGTTCGGCCCGAACCCGAACATCTAGATGTTCGCCCAACACTACACGTGACCCGTTCGGCCAATCACAGCGCTAGCCGAACGTTCGGGTAACGTTCGGCCATGCGCTCTTAGTTCGGCCATATGGCCGAACAGTTTGGCCGAACACCGTCAGGTGTTCGGCCGAACCCGAACATCACCCGAACAGGGTGATGTTCTGCAGAACCCGAACAGTGGCGAACACTGTTCGCCCAACACTACTGGTTATCACATACATTCATAAACACAAAATGGTTGGAGAAGAACAATCTCTGTGTGAAATATATGGCTTTAATAATAGGTTCCAACAATAAAGTCTGACATAACAACGACACTGTGCTGTAGCAAAACTTTACAGGAGGCAGGTCTGAAGAAATAATAATGATGAAAACAGAGAAAAGAAAAATAATCTTTTATTTTTTACTTTTATTATACTATTTTATTGTGCATTTAATTTAATTACTTTACTTATATACCAATTTATTATAAATAGGTAAAGCTTAAAATTTGATGTCCTTTTACCAATTTATCTGGAAGGCAGTGAACATCTGGAGGTATCCTTATAGATCCTAGATTCCACCATTAGCCCCATAGTGCCTAACCACACATGTATGAGGTAGATACGCCTACCTTTCCTACCACGGGATGGAAAAGATTGCCTTTTTCCATGATATTAAACGGCGGATTCTGAACAGTGAAGGGGATCCAATCTTATGGTGTATGTGGCCTGGCACAGCACTGGGTTAGAGACCCAAATCAGTGTCCTCTGCATGAGTACACTGTGACTAGAAAATAAAGACGGGAAGGTGAGAGAAAATAATTTTTCTCAAGGGATGAGATGGCATAGCACTCTTACTAGTAAACACGGAGACACAAGGAGCCTAAATGGTTTAGTAAGCTTGAGTATCTTGACAAGTCAAGGAGAAGAGGGGTAATCACAAGATCAGGTTGCTAACATCAGCAACCAACCAAGTAGGCAAGTGGAGACTATGAGCCTAATATGACACTGATAGTAGTATAATAATTAATATTTTCATTGCCCTAATAAACATTTTTTCACACTAGTATTACTGCCATCATTCGAGGTAAGCAACTTCTCCTTTTTTTTTTCAATTTAATTGGTTTTAACGTAGATTTATACTCACCTGGAAGCCTCTTCCCCCCATTTTTAATGGGAAACATGCTAATTTGTGTGCTGTTTCCCTGTTAAGCTTAAGAGAAACTCTGACCAAGAATTGAACTTTATCCCAATCAGTAGCTGATACCCCTTTTACATAAGAAATCTATTCATTTTTACAAAAGGATCATCAGGGGGCTCTGTATGGCTGATATTGTGGTGAAACCCCTCCCACAAGAAACTCTTGAGTATGTACTCCTGGCAGTTTCGTGTCTGGGAACCTTGCTGCATTGTGGGAAATAGCTGTTTACAGCTGTTTCCAACTGCCAAAAAACCATGCAGCAGCTACATCACCTGCCAACAGTAACAATGTCACCATGTAATAAATGTCAGAATGTAAATCTGGGATTTAAAAGATTTTACAATGGGCAAACACTGACTAAATCATTTATACATACTTATTGTAAAACTGAAGCACTTTTTTTATTACATTATTTTCACTGGCGTTCCTCTTTAATAGAGCTGGGTTTGGCTTCAGTACTAGTAGCCAGCCACAATTTCAAACAAGTGGCGTTTGCACTTGTGACTGCATGCTGCCATTTTCCTAGTGCTTAGGTGATCAGGGCACCAATAATATGAGGAATTGTAAAGTGCAGGCCCTTGCCTGAATAAATCTTAGTCTAAGACCTTAAATAAGATTTGGAAGTTATTAATAACTGGAGTAAAGCTAAAAATAAGTTTTGTTTTAATAATAAAAAAAAAGTGATTGATGAATATGTTTTGCTATATTATGAATGCACTCTTAATATTGACATTGACATAGATATTTGAATTTAATGTACTGCGAATCAGTACAATGCCAATATTTCTGGCATTTGGGGGATATTCTTTTCTGTTTGCCTGTAACAATTTACAATGTACATGTTTTTCCTAATAGCTAATTGTATCCTCTGAGACGCATTACAACAAGTGTTTTCTCAGTGGAATTCAGCTGTTGGATAAACATGGTTATACAAAGCAGGATAATGAGCTTGGGGAGAGACAATTATTCCAAATGCAAATACAATTGTAAAATGAAAATAAGAAAATAAACAAAACATTCCAAAAAATCTTGGATAGCATGTGTATGTATATGTAATTATCCATCATTTAACATTAGTTGAACCTTTAGTTTTATTTATGATGAGTCACTCTCTATGACCTACATGCAATTAACTTTTTCTTATTGGAGATCATTTTTTATATATTTGGAATAACTTTTAAGCATTTTGAAAAGATATCTAAAAGTTGTTGAAAAGTACTATCAAAATTATTTTGAATATTTTCTTGCTTGCTGGTGGTTTAAAGGGCATTTTATGACAAGGTGTGAACAAATCACCAAGGAGAAAACTCAGGAGAAAAAGTGAATTGCGTATGAGCCTACAGTATGTGTGTATCAACAAGTCCAAGCAAATTAAGCTTTTAGTTCCGTCTCGATTTCTACTCCAAGAAACACAGGAAGTGGGACTATAGGCCAATGCTTAGAGCAGTGAAGATAGGTGTTTTAACATCAAACAATAATGCAATTTGTATTTAACAGTGATGTGTGCTGTATCGGTACAAGAAAAGTGTAATTTATTCAATCAAAATTTCCCTTCTGCTTTTTACCTTCTTATACCGAACCACTGTCCTAAAAAAAGTTCTAAGAGGATTAACTCTATAAACCATTGAGAAGATGATGGATTGTGAAGGTGATAGGAGGGAACATCATGGCAAGGCTGTGTCTTCCTGTCTGAAAATTTGACTTTTAGCCAAAAGTCAGATTTAGAATATAGAGACTAGGGGTATGCAGAGAGAAACGGACATAGGGATGGTCCGAAATGTTGATTTCCGGTTCTGCAGAAATTCCGATTTCCGCCAATGACGATTACCGATTTCACAGATTTCCAATCGGTTTCCGATTTCCGAGTTCGGATATCCGATTTTCGAGTAGTGTTTTTTTTTTTTACATTTTTTGCATTCTCTGATTGGCCAAATACTTTCGAGTTGTTTGTGCATTCTCTGATTGGTCCATTGATTTTGAATTCTGTGATTGGGTTAATGCAGTATTTCCGCAGAAATCCGATTTCCGAGTTCCGTTTTCCGAGTTCCGATCTGAGATTCAGATTTCCGATCGGAAATTCGGAAATTTCAATTACACGAAATCAGAATGAGCATCCCTACGGACAACACACAGAAGTAGAGGGATCCAGCAATGCATTAGAATACCTCTCTATTTAATTTATGGTAGCTTTACCTCGAGTTAGGTATCATTTAAAGCCTAAATGTTGGTATTTAAAAATTAAAAAATGGATACTTTTATATAATGGGTATAACTTTGGGTTCCAGTCTGCTTTATTGACAAACTTTTCATAAAAACATAATGCCCAAGCTATCACCAAACATAATGCCTCTGCTATCACCAATTAAGGCTGAAGTCCTGTGCAAAAAAATAGTGGCACAGCTTGTTTTTATCTGTGTAAAAAGCTTCTTAATTAGCTTCTGTGAATTAAATTTACCTTAAAGAGGAACTCCAGTGAAAATAATGTAATAAAAAAAGTGCTTCACTTTTACCATAATTATGTATAAATGATTTAGTCAGTGTTTGCTCATTGTAAAATCTTTCCTATCCCAGATTCACATTCTGACATTTATTACATGGTGACATTTTTACTGTGGGCAGGTTATGTAGCTGTTTCTAGCTGTTCTGGCTGTTACAGACAGCTGTAAACCGCCATTTCCTGTCTGTGAACATTGTTACATTGTGGCAGTTTGCCCAGAGTACCGCGGTACCCAGAGCTTCTTGTGGGAGGGGTTTTACCACAATATCAGTCATACAGCACCCTCTGATGGTCTGTTTGTGAAAATCATTATATTTCTCATGTAAAAGGGGGTATCAGCTACTGATTGGGATAAAGTTCAATTCTAGGTTGGAGTTTCTCTTTAAAAGCATCTGGTCATAAGTCCCTTACCAAATATTTTATGCGCTAAAGACTGCAAAATCTTTCATGTCTTTTAAAATATTCTCATGCATCTCTTCCTCTGATTTTACCCTACTCCCCTACTGTCTGAAAAATATGGTGTTACTAGTTGCAAAAGCTTTGCCCGCAAAGTGTGCCATTTTTTAAAATGTATTTCAAACTCAGCAGCCGAAATAGGCGTTCCCCAGAGTAATGAGCTTGGCACATTCCCTGTTCTGGGAGTTCAGTTACATCATTGTTTGCTAAGAAATAATGCTATGCAAAAAAATTGCTATACGCAAATAATCATAAAAGAGTAGAAAATAAAGTTTTTTTTTTCGAATACACAAAGATGCTGAAGAATATTCAAAGTTTGTATTTCCCCATGATGTATTCACCTACTGGTATGTTAAAAACCAGTACATGGAACGTGTACAGGAAGGGTGAGGATGGACTAAAAAGAGAGAAAAGAAGTTAAGAAAAAGGGTGTAGAAAAAAAATAGATTAGAAGAAGAAAAACAAAGACAGAGAGAAAACATTTGTTTTTAATGTGCCATTACAGGGAGTGCAGAATTATTAGGCAAGTGGTATTTTTGAGGAATAATTTTATTATTGAACAACAACCATGTCCTCTATGAACCCAAAAAACTCATTAATATCAAAGCTGAATATTTGTGAAAGTAGTTTTTAGTTTGTTTTTAGTTTTAGCTATTTTAGGGGGATATCTGTGTGTGCAGGTGACTATTACTGTGCATAATTATTAGGCAACTTAACAAAAAACAAATATATACCCATTTCAATTATTTATTTTTACCAGTAAACCAATATAACATCTCAACATTCACAAATATACATTTCTGACATTCAAAAACAAAACAAAAACAAATCAGTGACCAATATAGCCACCTTTCTTTGCAAGGACACTCAAAAGCCTGCCATCCATGGATTCTGTCAGTGTTTTGATCTGTTCACCATCAACATTGAGTGTAGCAGCAACCACAGCCTCCCAGACACTGTTCAGAGAGGTGTACTGTTTTCCCTCCTTGTAAATCTCACATTTTATGATGGACCACAGGTTCTCAATGGGCTTCAGATCAGGTGAACAAGGAGGCCATGTCATTAGTTTTTCTTATTTTATACCCTTTCTTGCCAGCCACGCTGTGGAGTACTTGGACGCGTGTGATGGAGCATTGTCCTGCATGAAAATCATGTTTTTTTGAAGGATGCAGGCTTCTTCCTGTACCACTGCTTGAAGAAGGTGTCTTCCAGAAACTGGCAGTAGGACTGGGAGTTGAGCTTGACTCCATCCTCAACCCGAAAAGGCCCCACAAGCTTATCTTTGATGATACCAGCCCAAACCAGTACTCCACCTCCACCTTGCTGGCATCTGAGTCGGACTGGAGTTCTCTGCCCTTTACCAATCCAGCCACGGGCCCATCCATCTGGCCCATCAAGACTCACTCTCATTTCATCAGTCCATAAAACCTTAGAAAAATCTTGAGCTATTTCTTGGCCCAGTCTTGACGTTTCAGCTTGTGTGTCTTGTTCAGTGGTGGTCGTCTTTCAGCCTTTCTTACCTTGGCCATGTCTCTGAGTATTGCACACCTTGTGCTTTTGGACACTCCAGTGATGTTGCAGCTCTGAAATATGGCCAAACTGGTGGCAAGTGGCATCTTAGCAGCTGCACGCTTGACTTTTCTCAGTTCATGGGCAGTTATTTTGTGCCTTGGTTTTTCCACACGCTTTTTGCGACCCTGTTGACTGTTTTGAATGAAACGCTTGATTGTTCGATGATCCCACTTCAAAAGCTTTGCAATTTTAAGAGTGCTGCATCCTGCATCCCTTTACAAGATATCTCACTATTTTTGACTTTTCTGAGCCTGTCAAGTCCTTCTTTTGATCCATTTTGCCAAAGGAAAGGAAGTTGCCTAATAATTATGCACACCTGATATAGGGTGTTGATGTCATTAGACCACACCCCTTCTCATTACAGAGATGCACATCACCTAATATGCTTAATTGGTAGTAGGCTTTCGAGCCTATACAGCTTGGAGTAAGACAACATGCATAAAGAGGATGATGTGGTCAAAATACTCATTTGCCTAATAATTCTGCACTCCCTGTATTCATTCAGTTCAGTTGCTTTTGTGATAAAACTTTTATGCCTATTTAATGATCCATCAAAGCTTTGTCAGATAGAAAATGGCAATATTTTTGGTTTATTACCCTATTAGATGTAGATGGAAGTTAATGATTAAGTATTAAATAGCGTAAAAAGTGCTTTAATTATCCAATATGAGCCAACTTTGTATACAGTATTTACAGCATTTACAGCTAACAATTGGTCATTGTCCTCTTTGTTCAAGTTCAAATTATTGTTTTTTTGATGCTGTTCTGGACTAGTACCACACCTTACAACTTTTAGTGGGTTAGGTGGTGATGAGTAGTCTTATTTCCAACCATTCATTTGAGAGGAGAAATCTGTTTCAGGAGCTTGTTAGGCCTAAAAGGTTTGGATCCAAAACTTTTCCTTTTTTTTTGTTTGTTTTTTTGCTTTGTTTTTGTATATATTTTTTTAAATATTGCCATGCAAGGTTGAGCAGTGATAAAAGCATGAACACAAAATAACTTTCAGAGACTTCAAATACATTATCCTTTTACAGGAGCATAAGTGACCTGCAAAAAATACAGTAAAAATACAGTAAATACAGTAATTTGAAACAATAACAACAACAATAACAACAACAATAATAATAATATAATTACAGGCTTCCTTTACTGTAAACAAGCACCCGATAAAGTGTATAGAAGAGGAGGAAAACGTGTTTCTTTATTTTCCTCTCCATGGTGCCTTCCCAAACTTTAGGCACCTTGCAGACTCAATTTTCTGCACAAAAGTACTCCACACCCATTATTTTCTATTGGCTGCTTATTTTGACTATCCCACAAATCCTACACAGCTATGGGGTGTTAGTAAAAGGTTTTTGTGGAATTTTGTGGAAACTGTAGTCCACTATCTGGGGGTAGCAAATAGTGAGTAAAAGCATTACGCCGTCGTAATATCATCACACTGAGAAGACCTTATTTAATAAGGTCTTCTCAGCGTAATGATATTACAGCTATAGTGACAAAGGAGGGGGGGTCTTCTCAAATCTCCATCATTCGGATGCCGGCAATAGCTGGACCTTGAAAAACACCACTAGAGGACAGGCTAGTTTATCAGTAGGGGTATATATTTTTTATATTTCTCTGCTTTGCCTAGCATGGGGAGAGACGTCTCTCAGCTTCTCCCCGCGCCCAGGTGGCCACTACCGGAATAACACTGATGCACAAATAGTGGCGGTGCATTAGAGAGATGACCAGAGTGGGGACTAACAGATAATTTCACTTATTTCTCTTCTACTGGAGTCTTTAGTGACAAAATGTACAATGTGGCCCATGTCTCTATAATTACAGCACTGGCCACTGTGGCCGAATCAGCTAAATTTGGCACAGTGCTGCACCGATCATTTGGGTGCCGCCATAGGCTGTGATGAGAATTATGGCTACAACACCGTTTAATGGCTAATTTCTGAGCTGGCAATACTTGGAGCTCAAATTAGAAAAAAAAACAAGGTTAATCGACCACTGGCAATAACCAGTGCCCAAATTGCGTGTTACTCCCCGGGGTTGCTACAACTTGGAGGGGTAATGGTATTTAATACGGGAAGGAGTTTGGCTGCAGCAGGGTGAGCCATCTTTCACATTGTGCCCAAGTTTGCCTGTGCCATTTTTAAATGTATTCTGGTTGCAGGATGTTTCCCAATATACTGTATTTATAGGAACAATTTCAGTAACTAATGGTAAAACGTATACTTATTATTTAAAAATGTACTCTTTCCAAAAACAGTCATGTTTTGGTGTAGTATGTTGACTTACCATCTCATCCTCTGGACTAAATCTCACAGCTCGTTCTAGAAACAGAAATCATAAAAGTCACAGTTAATACATAAAACAAAACAGTATTTTTTTCTGTTCAAATACATCTGATAATGCAGCATGCTTGCAATACTAACTTCAGCTCCTATTTTAAATAAATACTGACAAAGGACACTGTTTGCAAAAAAGAATCAGATTTTTTAAACAAAAAAATTGTGCACAATGCAGCTAGTTTACATCACTATAAACACAGAAAAAGCTTACTCTATATGGCAGGTGACATGCCACATTATACAAATATATTGCATGTAAATCATTTAAACATTTTGGGATAGTTGTGCATACTTACCAAACATTGCATATAATATTTTACACATTGCATGCAATAATTATGGCATATGCCATTGCAATATTATGATTTCTAGGTGGTGTTGTGCGCTACACTGCATGGGGCAGGAGAGTTCACCTTCCTGTCATCTGCGCGCACAATCCTATTGCAGTCAATCCCAGTGGGGCAGAAGGGGCGCATGCAAGGTGAATGGATACAGTGTAGTGGCCAGTCAGAGCGGGATGAGACAGGAGGGGGGCGGACTGACACACATTCATACAGGCTTGGACTTGTTTGCAGCTGTCTCTCCTCTCCATTTGTAACTAGAAACAATCTGAAATAAGATTTACCATTGGTACCTACAATGTTCAGAGCTGTAAGGCCTCTTGCACACTGCAAGCGATTCAGATTCAGATTCCGCTTTTTAATCTGTTTTTACATCCGATTCAGATTCCGATTTGCAGTTTGCTCCCTGCACACTGCAAATCGGAATCTGAATCGGATGTAAAAACAGATTAAAAAGCAGAATCGGAATCGGAATCGGTTGCAGTGTGCAAGAAGCCTAAGGAAGGTGTTTTTAGCTTGACCGTAGCCATGTTCTCTATAAACCTGACTATACTGTTTCCTACTCCAATAGTAACTCTTCTCCATGTCCACTGTATGTTATTGTACCACTAGGCTCCACGCTTGGACCTCTCCTCTTCTCCATTTACACTCGTGAGCTGGAACAATTAATAATATATTTTTGTTTACAATATCATCCACTATGATGATGGCACCCAAATCTGTTTCTCAGCCCCTCTACACTATTACACTATGCTACACTACACTATCTACCTACACTACACTATCTACCTTGACTATTATCTTGAGTCCCTGACTGTCCATTGGCTGTCTCTTCATATATTATCTTGAGTCCTTTAACATGAACAAAATGGAGATTGTGATATTTCCACTTTTTCTCTCTGCTCCCCAATCCATAGTGACCATCAACATAGTAAAATACTCCAACAACCTAAACTCCTAAAGCTCGCTTTCTGGAGATAACTCTTGACTCTGCACTCTCATTTAGACCACATATTAACACATTAACTACCTCCTGCTACTTCTCTAAAACATTTCCAGAATTCATCCATTCCTTTCTCAGGAGGGTTGTATATGCTGTAATCAGTCTACCAAAAACAGTCTGGTCTGGCACCTCTCTAGTCCCTACTAAACACTGCTACCTGCCTTATCCGCCTTATCCGCCTCATCCACCTGCTTCTCTGTGGCAGTCCCTCTCAGCTGAGCTCTCCATTGGCTACCTATTACCCAAAGGATCCAGTTTAAACTACTCATCCTATCATACAAAGCACTACATACTTTGTCACCTCCATACATTTTATCATTAATCTCTAGATACCATCCCACCTGGAACCTTCTTTCTTCCTATGAGACACTCATGTCCTTTAGCTTGGTCACAACCTCTCACTCACCAATCCAGTTCGTTTGGAACACGCTCCCACAGCCAGTTCATCCTGTTCTGAGCCTGGAAACCTTCAAATGTACTCAAAACACACCTATTCATTCAGAGAAGCCTATGATTCGCTATATTTAGGATATTTAGGATTTAGGAGTGTTTCTTATTCTGCTATATATCATATGAACATGTACCATATGTTTATCATATGAACATGTAACAGTATGGCGATGTCTAAAACCACACATCAACTTTGTAAGCATTTGTACTTGTAATACTGGATGTCCTGATTTCTCATTATGCCCTCCTTGTATGCGCCATTGACTTAAATGCGCAAAACTGATTCCCCAAATTTTTACTGAACAGGCAGTGGTTTGAAGAAAATCTCGCCAATCTGCCAGCAACTATTTACTTCATGCCTACTATGGAATCCTGAATCTAGAGTTGTAGAGAGTGCAGCGGTAAAGCACAGGTTTATTGAACTTTGCAATTAAAAAAATATTTAAAAAGGAACACGGGGAAGTAGAACTGGTGCTACATGTACAAATGTATCTCATCACATCCCATGTCACTTCCTGTATGCGTTCAAGATTTAACTAAAATTTTATGTAAACATACCAGTACGAGACGGCTTCTTTGGAACCTCTGTAGATGATTTTTGACGTAATTTAGCAAAAATTATTTGATGTACTACCAAGAGAAGTACAGCAAAGCCCAGTCCAGCATAGATCACATAATAACATTGTTTCTGGTCATCGCTTGCATCGCTTGCATCTTTGAAACAAAAATGAATAGTAGAATGTTAGTAATGAAGGAATATCAGTTTGGCAGGAATTTTTTTTTACAGTAAGATCGGTGAAGATGTGTAACAATTTATAATAATATGACGTCAGCTTAGGAGCGCACTGACGTCACCGGGATACTATCGGCAGGATCGTGGAGACGCACTACTCTGTGTACCGCGGCCAGGGAGAGGAGAGGTCTGTCACCCACTGCCTTTTATTCATTTTAATAAAGCCTGGATTTTACTTGGATATACCGCTTGGACAGCAAAGTCATATTATATGCAAGGTGCAAGTTGTGAGTTGGTGAGTGAATTCACGAGGGGGGGCCGACCCAGTGTATTCCCCAGGTGGTGGCACATCCCCCAGGAGTGCAGAACGAGGTGTCAGAATCTGTTGAAATAGCAGTATTGGGCTCTATGTGCGCATTTCTGTTTTCTTTATAGGGAGATCTTCATGCTGTATGCAATAAGCAAGATTTGATGCGCAACTGGTCTTTGGATTAGAATTTAACAGTGGGATAATATCATTTTAATGAACACTGAATGACATTTAAAGAAACGGTTTATTCTAGTGGGAGGTTAATGGTTTGGGGGCAGGGAACAAATTTCTCTACCAGTTCTGGAATTAAATTGGCCATAATGCAAAGGCATAGCAGTTTTACATTAAACTTGTTGGTCATGTGCTATTGTAAACTTAGTTTACATTAACAAGTAATATCTGAGATCATATGTGACCTTTAAAACTTGGCTCAAAACTATAAAGAATTTGAAATTGGGTGAAAAGCGACTATCCCTCAGCTGGATCACAATATAATCCGTACCATAATCATATATCTATGTATGTATTGTGTAGTCGTGTATGTATCGTAGTCTAGGGCCAATTTATGGAGAAGCCAATTAACGTATCTGTATGTTTTTGGGATGTGGGAGGAAACTGGCATGCCCAGAGGAAACCCACACAGACACGGGGAGAACATACAAATTCATTGCAGATGTTGACCTGGCTGGGTTTTGAACGGCACCCAGCACTGCAATACACTAACACCAACTCTCCTATTACCGCTACTACTAACACTAACCTTACTGCCACTACACCTATCAGTAACCTTTCTTACACTACACCTAACACTATCCTTAGTACCGGTAAAGTTACAAACTGATCATACCCATTGTGATCTTGCTGAGTATTAAATAATTATATATATTTTCTTTTTTACCTGTTCTTGGTCCTGAAAGTGGTGTGGAAATATTTCTTCCATTGTTAAGACTTTTAATGGAACAGATGATTTCTGCGCCCTGATTGGTCAGGCTCTTGGGTAGAAAGATTAGGCTCCGCAGACAGCCATCCGGATCCACAGTCAGCCAACCTTCAGTTACATTTCCATTAATATGCCATTTAATCAAACTCCACTTGTCAGACCAGTTCAGAGCAATACACAGGAGCACAGTTGTGTCAGGCTGTGGATTGTATTCTGCGACTGAAGCAAGGATAGATAGGGTGGGATCTTTTGCAATATTTTCTGTAAAAAGGAACGCATACACATTTCTTCAATAAACTCTCATTTTTAGGGAAACAGACAGTGCCTTTTCCGGACACACCAATTTCTTTCAGTTACCGTATCTGAACATTTATGAATTCTATACCAATATTAACCCCTTAGCAGCCAAATAAAGTTAAACTTTATTTGGCTGGCGGGCCGAATTTTTGCTGCCACTGGGGAAGTGTGCCTTCCCTCAGTGGGGTAGGTGTGGTGGCAGGGAGAGCTGAGCTGATACATACCTATTTGATCGGCTGCTTCTTCCTCCACCGAAAAACGTCTCCTTGGTTCCGGTCACATGATATGCCGTGATCGAGCACAGGAGACCGTGTTAGCGTTACAGCGCCACCCGGTGGTGGAAGAGGGCTGATGGAAGAGTTTCTTCCATCACCTCTCTTCCACCACTAGGTGGCGCTGTGACAGTGACGGGGTCTCCTGGATCCCAATCACATGTGATCGGAACCCAGAAGACCTGCAGAGACTACAGAGCCACCAGTGGAGGAAGAGAAGAAGCCACCCGGAGCAGGTAAATATAGCTTCTTACTCCCACACGGTTGTTTGCCTGCACTAGGCAGCCAAACGAGTTATCCCGTTAGAGGTTTACGTTACACAAGCAGCTTCAAATGAGGTGACTTGTTTTAAGCTGTTAAACATTATAATACATATTTTCTTTATTGAAAAGACTAAAAAATAGAATAGTCATTAAGTACCAAGCAGGGTAGCCAACCTAATTTCTAATTTTTAAAGGGCAAAAGGCCTAAAAAAGCAGGAAACCCAAAAATTTGGACGGACAGGGGGCGTAGTTCGGGGCGGAGTCAAAAGCGCACTTTTAAAGTGCACCTGAACTGAGTGGGATATGGAGGTTTCCTTTTAAACAATACCGGTTGCTTGGCAGTCTTACTGATCTCTTCAGCTGCATTAGTAGCTGAATCACACCTGAAACATGCATGCAGCTAATCCAGTCTGACTTCAGTCAGAGCACCTGATCTGCATGCTTGTTGAGGGGCTGTGGCTAAAAGTATTCGAGACACAGCAGGGGTGTCAGGCAACTGGTATTATTTTAAAAGAAAAAATCCATATGCTTCCCAGTTTAGGTTCACTTCAAGTAGAGTTGTGGGTGGCAATAAGCTCTGGGCATTATTCTTAATATTGACATGATCTTCCACAGCATTTAACATAGTCAGGTCACTCACTGTCCTCAGGGGAGCTCACAATCTAATCCCTACCACAGTCATAATGCAATGCCTGCTGTATTATTATTAAGTATATAGCACTGACATCCCCTGCAGCACTTTACAGAGTCCATAGTCATGTCACTAACTGTCCTCGGAGGAGCTCACACTTTAATCCTGCCATAGTCATAGTCTAATGTCCTACCATATTATTATTATTATGTATTTATATAGCACTGGCATCTTCTGCACCATTTTACAGAGTACATAGTCATGTCACTGACTGTTGTCAGAGGAGCTCACAATCTAATTCTACCATAGTCAGTCTAATGTCCTACCATATTATTATTATGTATTTATATAGCACTGGCATATCCTGCAGCACTTTACAGAGTGCATAGTCATGTCACTGACTGTCCTCAAAGGAGCTCACCCTCTAATCCCTACCATAGTCATAATCTAATGTCCTACCATATTATTATTATGTATTTATATAGCACTAACATCACACGTCTCTCTCTCTATATATAGCGTTCTTACGTGATGTGCGTCATCTAAGGTAGAGATTGCCAAAATGCGTAATGATGCGATAGTACATTGACACTCGATCCACCACTCAGCACCTCTCCCAGTAGATCTGAGTACTCCAATTTACACCCGTGTTGCTAAACACAGCTTTTGGGAGGATGGACAGGACTAGGCACTATTGTCGGGAAATCCTAGATTTTATTATATGTCTGCAACTTTTACATTCTAGCATGTGCAATATGGTTTTATGATTTAAAAAAAATGTTAACGCATGATAGTGTGCTCCTTGTTCTCCTATTTGGGTATTAAGGCCTACAATTCCCTGCTATGGTAAAATGGTTACATCACTTGAGTTCACTGACTCATGCTTGAGAAACTAATGGTGGCCATACACGGTACAATAAAAACATTAAATTATCCCATTTATTCGATGTAAATGATCAAATAGAATGAAAGTTGAAAATATTTTTTTTTGATCAAGACATTAGAACGATTATCCCGTTTTTTTCGAGAAAAATCAGATCGGACATGCTGAAAAAATCTTTATATTCGATCTAACGGAATAATCGAGCTAAATTATCAAATCGAAAAAAAAGGAAAAATTGTACCATGTATGGCCACCCTTACTCTAAACCTTTCAATGCTGGATGAGAAACTAAAATGAGTAAAATAGGTTATTAACCACTTGATGACCCACCCTTTACCCCCCCTTAAGGACCAGCGCTGTTTTTACTGATCTGTGCTGGGTGGGCTCTGCAGCCCCCAGCACAGATCAGGTAGCAGGCAGAGAGATCAGATTGCCCCCCTTTTTTCCCCCCTATGGGGATGATGTGCTGGGGGGGTCTGATCTCTTCTGCCTGCTGGGTGATGCGGGGGGGGGGGGGGCACCTCAAAGCCCCCCTCCGCGGCGAAATTCCCCCCTCCCTCTCCTACCTGCTGCCCCCCCGGCGATCGAGGCTGCACAGGACGCTATCCGTCCTGTGCAGCCAGTGACAGGACGTCCCCTGTCACATGGAGGCGATCCCCGGCCGCTGATTGGCCGGGGATCGCCGATCTGCCTTACGGCGCTGCTGCCTTTCCGCTTGTGTTTACATTTAGCCTGCGAGCCGCCATCGGCGGCCCGCAGGCTATTCACGGAGCCCCCCGCCGTGAATTGACAGGAAGCAGCCGCTCGCGCGAGCGGCTGCTTCCTGATTAATTAGCCTGCAGCTGGCGACGCAGTACTGCGTCGCTGGTCCTGCAGCTGCCACTTTGCCGACGCACGGTATAAGCGTGCGGTCGGCAAGTGGTTAAAGTGTACCGGAGGCAACATGTGACATGATGAGATAGACAGGTGTATTAATAACCAGGCTGTTTTACATGTTTTATTTTGCTGACTGAAAAAGTAAATTTTTTGGCATTGAAGTGACAGTACTCTTGGGGGTACCTTGTCGGGAATTTAGTAAACATCACTGATAAGCAAATTACAGCAATAGAAGTTTTCCTGGCAGAGTAAAACTTCTGAGAGCAGGGGGAGATAGAAAAAGATCAGTAGTTCATGTATTTTCATTTTAGAACACTTAATAGGCTGCCACTGATCAGAGACACCAACAGATTCAATATACTTTGTAAATGTTTAAATATAAAATAAAACCATCGGATATCTAAAAAAAATAATTTTAGGAGTAGGATGATAGATACAATCTCATCAGTTTATTTTCACCTCAGGTTCACTTTTAGACCTTGTTTACACCTGCATGATTACCGCCCTGTTTTTGGCAGTGTGTGGTGAAAAAGATTTACAGTGACATCAGAAAGTGCATAAATTGCATTGTCTGCTGTTTCCATCCATGTTGCGATTCACCACAGAATCTTAGTTTCTGTGCATTCGTGATTGCAATCCCTTTCATTACTTATGAATAGGATCACAACTGCATTGGGTAACATCGCAGAGCAATCCAGTTTCATGTGTTGCGACCGCCACCTGCGTTGCCATCGGTGCATACATGGAAAATAGGGGAATATAAAGTGCTCTTGCCAATTCTATTTACATACACTTACCTGTAACAATTAACGTATTGGCTGCATAGAATTTCTGGTCCAGCCCTGAATCTGAGCAGTAATATACTCCAGCATCAGAACTCTCCACACTCTTAATCTTCATAATTGGATTATTGCAGTTGTGAACAAATTTACTGGTTGAGGATGACTCTGGATAACACCTCCGTGACACCTCCTGCAATCCACCATCTTCCCGTTCTTTGTACCACTGCAGGCTAGAGATAAACTTTGTTCCTACATCACAGGTGATGGAGGCCATTTCACCAGCATTTGCAAAGTTTACATGTGGAAACTTCTCTGTAACATTTGCAATGGCACCTAGGATTTCAAATACATATTTACATTTCAGCATGATCACTGATAACAAAGTAAACAGAATAATTTGCCTCATTGCACCTACCACAGTTTAGAGCCAATTATGTGAAGAGCTAATTCCCTTACCAATTTGTTTTTGGGTTGTGGGTGGTAACTAGAGTCCCAGAAGAACACTACGCAAACATGAGGAGATCATTCAACTCAATGCACTGTGTCCTAGGAGGGATTGGGAATCAGACTAATTACTCTATTGGTACTAAGGGCCATGTCATGAAGGAGACTTACAGTAACAGCTGTGACAGGTTTTCACAACAAATGTCTAAGCAGGTGCTGCTTTTACACCGCAGCTGCTATCAATTTTGGCTTAATCTTGGTGCCAGTGACTTGGCTTTATTGTGCAAAGTGCAGCATTGTGTTATCGGTTCAGGGTGCAGGATTTAGGTAACAGCAGTTTGGCTATTTTGTAGCCAAAACACCAAAGTAGGAAACTGAGAAGCCATTAGACCACACTGGTCTGAAGAGGAAGCCGGCTGTTGGAAGAGCCAGACTAAGTATAGAATTGCCAGCGAGGTAAGTATGTGACATTATCGTAGACAAAAATGCAAAAAAATCCACCATTCCCAAACAACTTTTATCGAATAAAAATGGGAAATACGATCGTATTTCTTGCTCGAATAAAAAAAGAGCTTCTGGAAAAAAAAAGAGAAATCTGATCTTATTTATCGAAATTACTGTAAAATCAGATCATTTTATAGTATCGAGTGTGGCCACCTTTAGGCACCCTTTTCCAGTAACCTAGGGGTGCAAGGGGAGAGAGAGACACACATGTATTTTCATCAAATATGCCCATGGCCTGCCTGAGACATCCAATATATATATATATATATATGTATATATATATATATATATATATATATATATATATATATATATATATGTATATATATATATATATATATATATATATATGTATATATATATATATATATATATATATATATATATATATATATATATATATATATATATATATATATATATATATATATATATATATATATATAATTACAGAGGGTGCTGCAGCACACAACAGGTACTCTAAAATGCCTGGTTAGAGTAGGACTCACCAGATCGGGGACACTTTAGCGCAGTTGGTGAGCTTAAACGCGTTAAAGCGTAACCAAGAGCCCCTGTCACTGTTTTCCTGTTGTGTGCTGCAGCACCCTCTGTATTTATATATTTCTTATGGAGCCTGGGGACCTCCAGTGCTGCGTGCATGCTTTGCATAGTATTGCATAAAATTCGGTTTGTGCTGCTCATCCCTCGGCTTATATATATATATATATATATATATATATATCCACTGTGTGTTAACTCAATGTTTAATGATCAGTGATGCTGAGACCTATACGATATGGGTCAGTGCATTACTGATTAAACATTAGTTTAATCAATTATGAAAGGAGTGCCTCTTTCTGTGACATGGGCTTTAGCCACCATTCTATCCGCACTAATTTTTATCATTTAAAGAGAACCAGAGACGAAGCATCCTCATGTATTTTATTACATTTATCAGTGGGAACATGACAGTAAACACCTACCCTGCTTTTAGTTTCATTCTTATCTGCTGTGATAAGAATCCCCGACTGGCTCAGTCTAGGTTTGACCTGGAATTATTATAGCTGAGTCACTCTTCTGTGGAGTCTTTTCAAGCCCAAGCCTGCCACCTCCTGGCTCAGATTTCCTACTTTGCATACTGAGAGCTGTGATGACATGCATACTGAGAGCTGCTGCTGAGTAGAGATGGGCCGAACCTCCGATTTTAGGTTTGTGAACCCCATTCGCGAACCTTCGCGGAAGGTTCAGTTCACGGAAAAGTTTGCGAACTGCAATAGACTTCAATGGGGATGCGAACTTTGAAAAATAGAAAAAATTATGCTGGCCACAAAAGTGATGGAAAAGATGTTTCAAGGGGTCTAACACCTGGAGGGGGGCATGGCGGAGTGGGATACATGCCCAAAGTCCCGGGGAAAAATCTAGATGTGACGCAAAGCAGCATTTTAAGGGCAGAAATCACGTTGAATTAGTGTTGAGCCGAAATTTTCGAAATTTCGCGTTACTATAATTACGCATGCGAAATTTGCTATTACGACGCGAAATTATGGTAGCGTAATTGCCATTAAAATCGTAATTGAAAATACCGTAAGCGTAATTTTCAGCGCGTAATTTCGCGTTTCGTTCATAACGTAATTTCGCGTTAAACCGTAACGTAATTTCGCATTTCTTCGTAATTTCGCGAATTTCGTAATTACTTGTTAGCAGGGTTGCTCGCGAATTTTTGCCAAAGGGTTCGCTTAATTTTCGCGAAATTTAGCTTATTCTTTCGCGTTTTTGTCTGCATGGCGAATTTTGATGCGAAATATCACAACATGGCGAAATTTATATGCGAAATAGCACATGTAGACAGTACAACTTGTCTCAAAAAACAACTCAGCATTCCGTAACGCGAAAACTATGCGAAAATTAACGCTTACAGTAATGTGAACTATCGCGAAATTACGTTATGTAACTACGCTTACAAACGGTTGCATGCAAGGCAAACGTAATTTCGCGATACCCACTGTAATGCGAAAATTACGCGAAAATTACGCTTACGCGAAATTTCGCGAAATCCTTCTTCATTACGATTATGTACTTACGGCCATAATTGTAATTACACTAATTACGTGAAATTTCGCGAAATCGTAATTAAGTCATTACGCTCATCTCTACATTGAATGCTAAATTGCAGGCCTAAAGTGCTTTCAAACATCTTGCATGTGTATACATCAATTAGGGAGTGTAATTAGAGTTCTGCTTCACACTGACACACCAAACTCACTGTGTAATGCACCGCAAACAGCTGTTTGCGTAGTGACGGCCATGTTGGACTGGTGCGAACCGTGGCGAGAGTGTAGGCCGTGGCGGTTTTCAAGCCCATATGGTCGCCGGGCTAAAGGTAGTTGTATGCAGTGAGGTGGGTTTACTCAACACAACAGGTAGTTAGATGCAGTGAGGTGGGTTCACTGAACAGTAAAGGTAGTTATATGCAGTGAAGTGGGTTCACTCAACAGCTGGGTATATGCAGTGAGGTGGGTTCACTGAACACAACAGGTAGTTAGATGCAGTGAGCTGGGTTCACTCAACACAAAGCTAGGTATATGCAGTGATGAGGTGGGTTAAGTAAACACAACAGGTACTGGGTATATGCAGTACTGGGTAGTACAATGTGCAGCTCCCTGTCACACACACCAGTAGTCACTGAATGTGCTGGGCTGCTGGCAGTGGCACACACACTATGAATTAGCAAGGCTGTGCATGCAACAAAAGTGTCAGTTTGACACACAGAAAAAAAAAAAGTACAGGATGAGCTCTAAAAAAAGAGCTGTTGAGGGGTGCTATAAAAGCAATAATAATCAGCCAGGAGCAAGCTAAGCAGCCAAGAACCTAACTAATCTGTCCCTAGGAGAACAAGTCTGCAGCAGCTGTCCCTAGTCTGTCTCTAGCAGGCACACGAGTGAGTGTAATGGCCGGCAAGCCTGCCTTATATAAGGGGAGGTGGGGCTCCAGGGCTTAGTGTAGCCTGAATGGCTACAATGTGCTTGCTGACTGTGATGCAGAGGGTCAAAGTTGACCCTCATAGTGCATTATGGGGCGAATCGAACTTCTGCAAAAGTTCGCAAACCACCAAAGTTCGCCTTGAACCGTTCGGCCCATCTCTACTGCTGAGAGAGAATCTCTGAAACAGACAAGTGTGGCACTGGCTGCAATATGATCTGTGTGCTCTGTGTGCTCTCAGCATAGATAATGATGATAACTGCAGTTTCATTCCTATGAGAGACACTTCCTACAGGCAGCTGCACATCATACCAAAATGAAAGCACACAGATGAAAGGCTGCAGCAGCCTTTCTCATATAGCCTAGATAGCAGCCTAGTCTCATAAAGCCTAGACAGCATATTCAGTACAACTCATAACCCGGAAGCAGAAGGGATTTGAGCCGGCGGCCATATTTGATTTTTCCTGGAGCAATAATGGATAAAAAACACTAAAAAAGGCACACCAGAGCGGCGAAATTATCAGGTAGAGCATTTATTCTTTAGAAGCTAACGACTGATATGTTTATTTTGTGTGAAACGTTCATCTCTGGTTTCCTTTAAACTTATAAACTGCATCTCAAACATACAACAAGGTTTCTTCACAGGTAGGCCTGAAGAAAGAAATAAATAAATAAAGAAAGAAAGAAAGAAAGAAAGAAAGAAAGAAAGAAAGAAAGAAAGAAAGAAAGAAAGAAAGAAAATATTGGTAAAATATTGGTCTGGTAGTTAGTAATGATTGTAATCTGCTAATTACGATTACATGAAATTTCATGTAAATTTTCGCAGTTATGGCCAAATGTAATTATGGTTTGGACATTTAATTGGTTTTGTGTAATCCATTAGTAATTTTGCATAATTCACGTGTAATTTTTGTGCCGACTTTAGCTGTTAATAGCAAAACCCCCATACATGCTATCGTCACCAAAGTTGCTACCTATGTTAAGGGGAATAGTGGGAGCAAGAAAAAAAAACACCTTGTAGTTTTTGAGAAAACAGATTTTAAAAATGTTTTTAAACTCAGAAAATTACAGTTTAAAAAACATTTTTCCTTTGTATCTTTAAAATCGATTTTCTCAAAAATTACAAGGTTTTGAAAAATGTTTTGCTATTAACTGCTAAAGTAGTCACAACATTACACGAACGTTCTGCAAAATTAAGTTTACATGCAAAATTAATTTCAATTTTACCGAAATCTCACATTATGATTTTAAATTGTCATAGCGAATTAAGATACAAAGTTACGATAAAGCAAAACTTGTGCTCATCTGTGCTGATAGTAGTCCCTATATCTGTAAAGTAGTACAATGTCATGTAACTAAAGATTAGGGAGCACAAGGTTGCCATTAGCAAAGATGATATATTCTTTAAAGAGACACTGAAGCGAAAAAAAAATGATATAATTAATTGGTTGTGTAGTACGGATAATTACTAGAACATTAGCAGCAAAGAAAATATTCTCATAATTTTATTTTCAGTTTTCTAGTGTTATTTTATAACATTTTCTCATTCTATGATATTTGCAGTTTACACACTAGTACTCAGCATTCTAAAGTATTTTATAGAGCAGGCCAGTGAACTATTGAACTGTCCTCTGCAGAGAAAAAGAAAATATAATGACTGACAGTTGAGATAACAAGCTTCAGAAGACAGAGCTCTCTGCGACTTTGAAAGTTGTAGAGATCAGTGGCTCTTTTGCATAGATAACAAATGGAGTGTCTTAACTCTTCCTGTACTGGAAACAATATTAGACTTCTGTCTCTGATCATAATGCTTTATTTATTAGCTGTACTACACATACAAATCATTATATCATATTTTTTTTTGCTTCAGTGTCTCTTTAACCATTTGGGGGCCGGCTGCCTAACCCTCCTTAAAAACCATGCGAATTTGCATGCCGGGGGGGCACATTTGGGGGGGTCAGGCATCCGGATCACCACTGTGGCTAGCTGGGCTGTGTGTCCCCTGTGTGGCCAGGTGTCCCCCCTGTATGCAGCAGCATTTACTCACCTCCCAGGCTCCAGTAATGAGCCGCAGTAGACCCATCCGCTCTCGCCGGCATCCCCGCTCGTACTGCCGCTCAGTTCCAGGTCGCGGCTTGATGACATCATCAAGCCAGGTCTCGGCACTGACATCAGAGCGAGCGGGGATGCCAGCCAGAGCAGAGGGGAATGCCGATAGGAATGGCAGGAAGGTGAGTGAATCCTTTTCTCCCCCCCCTCCCACCACCAGTAACAGGGATCACTATGATCCATCGGCAATTGTAGTAATCCCATGATCAGCAGCCATACGCAATGGCTGCTGATCACTGAGGGGAGATGGCAGCTGTCATATGACCGCTTAATCTCCCCTCTCGAGTGCGCACGATCATGGCGGGAGCGGAAACGGCGGGTGATGTAAATCCTACGCCGCACTTGTGGCTACTCTAGCCTGATGCGGCATAGGATTTACATCACCTGCCGTTTCCGCTCCCACCGTGATCGTGCGCACCCGAGAGGGGAGATTCAGCGGTCATATACGTAGGATTTACTATCGTCGGTCCCCAAAAGGTTAATCACCATTTCTTGCAAGATTACAATTAAGCCCACAATGCTTAATAAAACCACTTAAAAAACAGCATTAATTACCCACACGAACTAATCAGAGCCTTTAGCTGTAAGTCCTTTTAGGAGTGCACTCCAATATACAGGTACTAGTACAGTTCATTCTTCTGGCCCATAAATAGTCCTGCAAGCAAAATCGCCAGGTATGCACAAGCACGCTACTGACCAGTTAAAAACACCCACCGTGTGCTATATTGCATGCCTCTCGGTAGTAGTACAATTTACCTACATCACTGGGGAAATTGGCAACTTTGAAATAGCTGATCCTGGCTGTCTCCAGGGACTCCTTTGCTGAATATTTTCAGAGATCAAATTCACTCCGGTTCCACCCAATTAATAACAGTGAGCAGAAATCCCTTGTGCCACATTATGTTGCAATAGAACTAGTCTAGGACTAGTCTGGCGTATCTACTTGGATCTGAAGTGTATTTGTAAAAAAAGACCCTTTAGGCCCTGTTCACAGTGGTCAGATGTGATGCAGAAAAATTCAGCATGTCAACTTACTGCCCAAACAGTTCTATGTCAACTTACTGCCCATACAGTTCTATGAGCCTGTTCACAGTAACAAATCACGTTTTTCTAACTCGCTGCATGCAGGTTTTGTATTAAAGTCTATGGCCAGTCTCCATTGCAGTTCACGCTCATTATAACGTGTGAGTTATGCAACTGACCACTGTGAACCTAGTCTTACAATACTTAATGGATACAGTTGAAAAGGAATAAATTACTTACTGTGATGCAAATACATATATACCAGCATTACAATCTTCAGCATCATGATATATTCATAGATCGCCTGTACCACACAGCACACTCCTAACGTCTGAAAATATAACTTCCTGTACCTCTCAACCTCTATACTATGAATTGAGCATCCTGTCCTTCAGTACTCATAAAAGAGTGATTAGTAAACTTGCTGAAAAACTACCAGTAGCAGTGATCTTTAAGTTAATACCTCTGAGCTGATATGAGGTGTAAGATAAACATGTGTACATAAAGTACTAGTACTATTTTATTATTATAAATAATAATATTAAATAATAATAATAATAATAATAATAATAATAATTTATAAAGACTATGTGGCGCTACTTACAACTTTTTCATTTTTGTGAAGGGGATAATAAGCCAGTGCTTTATCATGGGACAGCAGGGCTATTCTGCATAACATAGACATCTCTGTGTGACTGTGGGAAGAGTTCTGATAGCAGCATTGTTAATCCCTTCAGTACCAACACATAAAACTCCCTTAACCCCCTTGGCGGTACAATAAATCTGCCAGGGGGCAGCGCAGCACTTTATTTTTTATTTTTTTTAAAGCATGTAGCTAGCCTAGCGCTAGCTACATGCTTCCCCACTCCCTTCGCTATCCCTCCCACCCCTCCGATCGCCACCGGCGCTTTTACCCTGCAGGGAATCCCGTTCTGAACGGGATTCCCTGTATGGGCTTCCCCGTCGCCATGGCGACGATCGCGATGACGTCAGCGGGTGTCCCGATCCACCCCTCAGCGCTTCCTGGCACTGATTGGCCAGGCAGCACAGGGGTCTGGTCAGGGACGGATCTAGGGGGGGGGGGCGAGCGGGTATCTTGCCCCAGGCGCAGTTTGTTGAATTCTTAAAAAGGCGGCAAAATGAATGGCAGTTTAGGCGCCAAAACCTGACCTTTAGGCGCCAAAATCTGACCTTGCCCCAGGCGCAACTCCGTCCCTGGGTCTGGTGGGGGGGGGGCAGCGCGGCGGATAGCGGCGAATCGGCGGGTGGCGGCGGCGATCGTTATGCACACGCAGCTAGCAAAGTGCTAGCTGCGTGTAGCAAAAAAAAATTATGTAAATCGGCCCAGCAGGGCCTGAGCGGCACCCTCTGGCGGCTTACCCGTGTCCAGCACGGGGTTACCGCTAAGGAGGTTAATGGGAACCTTAACTGAGAGGGATATGGATGTTTCCTTTTAAACAATACCAGTTGTCTGGCAGCGCTGCTGACCTATTGCTGCAGCAGTGGCTGAATCACACACCTGAAACAAGCATGCAGCTAATCCAGTCTGACTTCAGTCAGAGCACCTGATCTGCATGCTTGTTCAGGGGCTGTGGCTAAACGTATTAGAGACACAGGATTAGCAGGAGAGTCAGGCAACTGGTATTATTTTAAAAGGAAAAGTCCATATCCTTCTCAGTTTAGGTTCCCTTTAAAGAATCAGAATCAGAATAAGAATCAGAATCATGTTTATTTCGCCAAGTACAACAGGAGTTGTACCCGGAATTATTTTTGGCACATACAGGGTCGGTGATGGTATAGTTTTAAACAAGTAGAAAGAAGCAGCATACAGTTCAGGAGAATATGCATAAGTAGTCATATACAAAGATCAGAAAAATTAGAAAACAGAGATGAGACGGACCAGGGGGGTAGACTTAGCACTATGTGAGCGGAGCTGCCCCTCTGTCGGTGGCGCTCGACTGCTCTGCAGTGATATTCATGTCCCCCAGAGTGTCCTAGAAAAAGAGAGACAGAGTCCCATTTTGTGGCACTTATCCACAGTGACTGTCCATGCTAAAGGCCAAAGTGATCTGGTCTGCTGGAAGACACAAAGTAGTCCTCTAAGCCTTACAGGGCTACAGAGCTGTGGTGCAAGCAGTTTCAGCCTGATCTGGATGGAAAGTGCTGAATCCAGTTTGGCCTCAGGCTGGAGTGTCCCCGATGGCCGGAGGGGGCTGTGCTGCAGAAGTTCTCACCTGCACGTTGAGTTAGAGAAGCCAGTTTACAGGCTCTAGTGGGTGGCGGGGGTCTGGCCTCCATCCGTTCCAGTGCTGGTGCAGGGTGGCTGGATTACAGATCTGTGGCAGGCAGGCAATTGGTCCGCTGTGAGTGAGGCGGTAGAGCGACTTCTTGTGCTTGTCAGCCGGCCCGCCACGTGCTCGCCATGTGCTCATGGCCTCAGACCACAGGAGGAGGAGCGGGGCATCGGCAACAGACAAGCTTCTCCTGTCCATGGTGGTGTTTGGCCCGCTTGCATTGCATCCTGGCAACGTCTCCATTCCCGGACAGCGGTGGTGCAGTGACTCCACTCAGGAACAGCGGTCTGCGAGCCTGGCACCTCCCGGATTGCGGCGGGGTCAGCAGATCATCCGCTGCACGTCTTGATGCCTAACAGCCGGTTAGTGCGTTCTGATGCCTCCTGGATCAAGAAATCTGCGTCGAGCACAGCGGCGACAGTACAGGGGAGCCCATGAGGGGGATCCAGAGAAGCAATAGTGAAGAAGTAAAAGGAAGGGCCGGAGCCCTGTGTCCCGTGGCTACCCATCAGGCGCCATCACTTTAGACCAAGACCAGAGCAGTTTTGACATTTTAGTTATGTCTCAACGCAATCAGCAATAACTTTGCTACTACTTAAGGCTACTAAAAGAGATATATATTGTTTTTTTTCAGAACAAACTAGTCTTTCTTTGGGAAGTTCTTTCCCAAGAATTATTTTATTTATTATGCTTTTTAAAGCAAAAAAAATAAATGTAAACAACTGAAAAAAAACTTAAACTGAAAAAAAAGAAAAATTAATAAGTATTTTTATTGGTAAAAATAAGAGAGAAAGGGTTGTCGGAAAAAGTTAATTAACGATTTAATTATGTAGAGGGCGTGGTCTTAAAAGTGATTGGCATTATGAGCGCAATAGGGGTTTGTGCGGCCGTGACGCTGTTAATTTGCAGTGGGTGCTAAGTAGTATTGGGTGCTGAATGAGTAGCATAGGGTGCTAAACGATAGTGGATGCCGTGTGAGTGCTAATTGGTATGGGAGCCATGTGAGTGCTGGGTAAAAGCCACAAGTGGGTACTGGGTGCATGTAAGTGAAGTGGGCAGGACATGAGCGAGTAGTGAATGTCTTGTGGGTTCTGGATTTGTGCCATGGGAGAGTACTGGGTGTCATATGGGTTTGAACCATGGGTGGTTACTGGGTGCTATTTGGGTGGAGGCCATGGAAGGGTACTAGGCACATATTATGGCTAGGTACTGGGTGCCATGTGGGTGCAGACCATGGTTGGGTGCTGGGCGCAGACAATGAAGTGTATTTGGTGCCAGGTGGGTGCTCACAAAAGTGGGTACTGAGTGCCATAGTGGAGCTGGTAGCTAGGTATGAGTGTACTAAATCTCATGTAAAGCCCAGTGCTGGCTATGGGGGAAACTTGGTGCTGTGTGAGTACTGGATGCCACCTGGGTGTGTGTGTTGATTATGGGGAGCATTGGGTGTAATGTTGGTCCTAGGTGCAAGTACTGGGTCCCAGCTATAGGTGTAGGCGTACTGGACGCCATGTGGGTGATGGATGCTGACTATGGAGGGTTAATATGTGACTACTGGCCTGGGTAGGTACTGAGTGCCATGTGTGAGTTTGCCATGGGGAGGGGTACTGGCTGGGCACAATGTTGAAAGCAGGTTCTGGATGGCATGTGAGTGTTTGCTATAGTGAGGGCTACTGTCTGAGTTTAATGGGAGTGCTGGATATTAGTGGGATGGCTGTGGGTGCAGGGGGGTGGGAGGTCACTGTGTGTGCTTCTGGGGATGGGAGAAGTGCCTCTAGGGTAGGAAAAGGTGACTGTGGGTGCTGGGGGGGAGGTAGAGGTCACTGTGGGTGCATGGGAAAAGGGGAGATCATTGCGGGTGCTGGAGGAGGGAGAATTCACTTGTGGGTGCTGTGCTTTGGTATATGTCATTGTGGGTGCTGGTGATGGGAGAGGTTGCTGTACGTGCTGCTGGGGGGAGGTCCCTGTGCCACTGGTGGAGGGAAAGGTCATTGTGGGTGCTGAGGGAGGGAGAGGTCACTGCGGGTGCTAGGTGGTGGTATAGGTCACTGTGGGTGCCAGGTGGAGGGAGAGGTCGCTGTGGGTGCCGAAGGAGGGAGAGGTCACAGTGGGTGCAGCTGTCATGGAGACCCCATCTTACTTGCTCCCACACAACTGACGGAATGGCCACACTCAGATTCATGTCTGAAGCCTCTTCAGTCCAAAGTGTCCAAGGCAAAGGGGTGGAGCTGTAAGATGAGTGGGCAGAGTTTCTTGCAGACAGGGCGGAGCTTCCTTTGTGGGGCCAAAGGGGCCTCTCTATTGAAAATATACAGTAAAAAAGGGTGTATGCTTGAGCTTCCAGAGCCTCCCCCTGTGCATGCCTGATCCCTACACATGTTAAGATAGGTACTGGAGGGACTTATGGTTGTGTTTGAGAGCCTCCTTTAATAAGGGAATCCCCCAGATGCCTGTCCTTTAGACCAGATTTGGTCTCATAAAGTTGTTGTAAAACCTGTAATCTCACATGATGAGGAACGAATAAAAGATCAGGTGGTTGGCCTGAACTAGATAACCCTGAACTAGTCAGTGTTGCAATCACACCATGCTTATGCAACACTTCAGGCATTTCACATGTATGAGATTCATCATCAAAACATTGAAAAGCAGCTGCATAGGGGAAACAAACTCGGGTGAAGATAAAATCTTCCAAGTGAGTTTATTCCGCCCTGCCTGGTACAAACTAGAATTTAATAAATTCCTCCATCACCTGATTTTTAGAACTTGCCAGTATTCCACACGCACAGCTTCTTGACATTTTAGGCCCTCAATGAGGTTTCCCCAAACTACTCTCTTGATCCTAACCAAGTATATAAGGACCCTCCACCTTCCCCAATACATCTCACCAATACACCCTGTCAATACATGTTACAATTTCTTGAGGTAATAGACCCACCCGCATTACTGCCTACAGCCTGGGTGCCCAATAGGTCGATCGCAATCTACCAGTAGATTGCGACCGCCTTCTGAGTAGATCGCGGCCGCCTGGCCGCGTACTGTTATAATCTGAAGCTGCGCAGCCGCGGCTGTCAGATTTTGCTGCTTTAGCAGCATCAGTGAGATGAGTGGAGAGGTGCGGCTAACGGGAAGGCATGGCTGAAGGGCAGAGGAGCAAATGAAGAGACAGGTCTCCTCCCATCCAGGCTGTGTGACTCACACAGCGTCTCCTCTCCTCTGTGGGTAGTTACTGATACTGGTGTCTGACCCATCAAGGTGCAGAGTAGCACAGCGAAGCAAATGTATTCTACTTGTTCTTGAGATGGATTAGGTCTACCTTTGTGTTTTTCCAACAGCTGTGCACTGTGTTGCAGAACAACTCCGTATGGCTCCCAATGCATGTTACGAGACAATGAATACTGGGGAGCAGGGGCGTTTCTAGGGTCCCTGGAGATCAGTGGCACCTGTGGGCACCAGGCAAAAAATGGGCGTGGCCATGCGGTGAGTGGGCGTGGCCATGGGTGGGGCCAAATGTACATGAACTTAGCAGCGGTGTAAGCTACGGATAACGGGCCTGCCCATCGAAATATTGGACGGAGCCCCCTGTCCTTTATTTCGATCATTTACAATCAGTATAGGCATAGATCAAAGATGTATACGCACATACAATTTTGATTGGTCAATCACTGACCCCCAATTTCCCACCCCCGTGCAGTAAGTGGGCCAACAGACAATGAATTTTATGAACAGAGCTAAAATTGGCTAATCAAAATTGTATGTGTGTACCAGGCTTTACAGCTAATACTGTACATACTGAAAGTAGCAGGGATCAGCATACAATACAGCTGGTTTACAATCAATAAAGGCACAGAGTAACACCTTACACTGTACACACTGGAGGTAAATCAGCACACAGTGCAAGCACTAGAGAACAGCGTATACTGTACATACTGTAGGCAGCAGAATTCAGCACACTGCAGCTAGCGTGCCAAAAATATGACGATCACGTTGTGTGGCGTGCTTATCGCGCCGCACCAAAAAATGGGTGGGCCATGGACCAGAATATAGGTGTGGTAACGGGTGGAGACAAATTTACATGAACCTAGCAATGGTGGGACATCAGATTAGGACAGTGGTGGCGAACCTTTTGGAGGCCGAGTGCCCAAACTGCAACCCAAAAGTCACTTACCGGTATCTATCGCAAAGTGGCAACAGCAATTTAAACTAAATACTGTACAAACGTTTTAACTCATACATGAACATTATGGAAAATCCAAGTTGAAAATAAACTGTGAAGATAAACAATTTCATCCATCCTACTCCTGAAAAATGTATTCAATTTTTTAGAACCTCCCAGTTTTATTTTCTGTTTTAAAACGCTAAAAAAGTAGGTTTAATGCTATTGTCTCATATGATAAGGATTCAGCTTTTCCCATAGTCTCGCAGTTAGCAATCATGTGACCCCCAACAAGACATATTCAGCAATCATGAGGCCCCCAACAAATCAGGAGGCCCCCAACAAGACAAATTCAGCAATCATGAGGCCTCCAACAAATCATGAGGCCCCCAACAAGACAAATTCAGCAATCATGAGGCCCCCAACAAGACAAATTCAGCAATCATGAGGCCCCCAACAAATCATAAGGCTCCCAACAAGACACATTCAGCAGTCATGAGGCACATACATAGACAGCATTTCACATAAATAGGCAGAATGCCCCCTTAATATGGTAGCCCCCCCAAGTTAGGTAGTGAGTGACAGGGACCCCCAGGTTAGCTAGTGAGTGACAGGCGCCTCCAGTTAGGTAGTGAGTGACAGGGACCCCGATAGTGAGTGACAGGGAGCACCTTTAGGTAGTGAGTGAGTGCCAGGGAGCCCCTTTAGGCAGCGAGTGAGTGCCAGGAAGCCCCTTTAGGCAGTGAGTGAGTGCCAGGAAGCCCCTTTAGGCAGTGAGTGAGTGCCAGGAAGCCCCTTTAGGCAGTGAGTGAGTGCCAGGGAGCCCCTTTAGGCAGTGAGTGAGTGACAGGAAGCCCCTTTAGGCAGTGAGTGAGTGACAGGAAGCCCCTTTAGGCAGTGAGTGAGTGACAGGGAGCCCCTTTAGGCAGTGAGTGAGTGACAGGGAGCCCCTTTAGGCAGTGAGTGAGTGACAGGGAGCCCCTTTAGGGAGTGAGTGAGTGACAGGGAGGCCCTTTAGGGAGTGAGTGAGTGACAGGGAGGCCCTTTAGGGAGTGAGTGAGTGACAGGGAGGCCCTTTAGGGAGTGAGTGAGTGCCAGGGAGCCCCTTTAGTGAGTGAGTGCGTGCCAGGGAGCCCCTTTAGTGAGTGAGTGCGTGCCAGGGAGCCCCTTTAGTGAGTGAGTGGGTGCCAGGGAGCCCCTTTAGTGAGTGAGTGCGTGCCAGGGAGCCCCTTTAGGGAGTGGGTGCGTGCCAGGGGAGCCCCTTTAGGGAGTGAGTGAGTGCCAGGGGAGCCCCTTTAGGGAGTGAGTGAGTGCCAGGGGAGCCCCTTTAGGGAGTGAGTGAGTGCCAGGGGAGCCCCTTTAGGGAGTGAGTGCCAGGGAGCCCCTTTAGGGAGTGAGTGAGTGACAGGGAGCCCCTTTAGGGAGTGAGTGAGTGACAGGGAGCCCCTTTAGGGAGTGAGTGCCAGGGAGCCCCTTTAGGGAGTGAGTGAGTGCCAGGGAGCCCCTTTAGGGAGTGAGTGCGTGCCAGGGAGCCCCTTTAGGGAGTGAGTGAGTGAGTGACAGGGAGCCCCTTTAGGGAGTGAGTGACAGGTAGCCCCTTTAGGGAGTGAGTGAGTGCCAGGGAGCCCCTTTAGGGAGTGAGTGCGTGCCAGGGAGCCCCTTTAGGGAGTGAGTGAGTGACAGGGAGCCCCTTTAGGGAGTGAGTGCGTGCCAGGGAGCCCCTTTAGGGAGTGAGTGAGTGAGTGAGTGACAGGGAGCCCCTTTAGGGAGTGAGTGAGTGACAGGGAGCCCCTTTAGGGAGTGAGTGAGTGCCAGGGAGCCCCTTTAGGGAGTGAGTGCGTGCCAGGGAGCCCCTTTAGGGAGTGAGTGAGTGACAGGGAGCCCCTTTAGGGAGTGAGTGAGTGACAGGGAGCCCCTTTAGGGAGTGAGTGAGTGACAGGGAGCCCTTTAGGGAGTGAGTGACAGGTAGCCCCTTTAGGGAGTGAGTGAGTGACAGGTAGCCCCTTTAGGGAGTGAGTGAGTGACAGGGAGCCCCTTTAGGGAGTGAGTGAGTGCCAGGGAGCCCCTTTAGGGAGTGAGTGAGTGCCAGGGAGCCCCTTTAGGGAGTGAGTGAGTGCCAGGGAGCCCCTTTAGGGAGTGAGTGAGTGCCAGGGAGCCCCTTTAGGGAGTGAGTGCGTGCCAGGGAGCCCCTTTAGGGAGTGAGTGAGTGAGTGAGTGAGTGAGTGACAGGGAGCCCCTTTAGGGAGTGAGTGAGTGACAGGGAGCCCCTTTAGGGAGTGAGTGAGTGACAGGGAGCCCCTTTAGGTAGTGAGTGAGTGACAGGAAGCCCCTTTAGGTAGTGAGTGAGTGCCAGGGAGCCCCTTTAGGGAGTGAGTGAGTGCCAGGGAGCCCCTTTAGGGAGTGAGTGAGTGCCAGGGAGCCCCTTTAGGGAGTGAGTGAGTGCCAGGGAGCCCCTTTAGGGAGTGAGTGAGTGCCAGGGAGCCCCTTTAGGGAGTGAGTGCGTGCCAGGGAGCCCCTTTAGTGAGTGAGTGACAGGGAGGCCCCCTCTCTAGCCGCCGCCGCTCCCCCCCCTACCTCTCAGCAGACCTCAGGATCAGCGGCGACCCGACCAGATGTACGAGCGGGCGCTGGACGCACCCGCTCGATATGCGGAAGTGATGTCACTTCCGCATATCAGTGCGGGCGCTGGGTCCTAGCGCCCGCACGATTGGTCGCCGGCTCGCCGCCTGATCCTGAGGTCTGAGACGCGGCGGCGGCGGCTGGAGGGAGCCGCTGACAGAGGGGGCAGCGGCGGCCGGGAGATCCGTGGCACCCCAGGAAAGATTGGGGGCACGTGCCCCCCTAAAACAGGGCTAGCGACGCCCCTGCTGGGGAGCTGCAGCACAATAAGTGTAGAGAAGACCTGAACCATTGCTGGAATAGGTAAAATACACAGCTCCACTAAGATATGGTGTGGTGGTGTCTGTGGGGTCATTTGTACTGACCACATGCTATGAGGGGGAAGGTTGGGGGGGAAGATTGAACTGCTGGAATAGGGAGGGTGGGTCAGGACATGTAGGGGAGAAGGCTCCAGCTGCTACTTTTTGCTAGGCTTTGGGGGTGACAAGAGTCCTTGTGTGCTGCGGGGAGGGGGGTGGTTATTGTGGGGGGCAGGTAAATTTCATGGGCTCTGCAGGTTGAAAGGTAGCTCGCGAGCTGAAAAAGTGTGGGCACCCCTGGCCAACAGCAATAAAGAATAATTGCAATACTCTCTCTTTGTTGTTATTGTTACTTTTTCAAATTAGTTAAATACAGCTAGACATGCACTTGTCTCTTCTTCATTCTTTAACCACTTGAGGACCACAGTGGTAAACCCCCCTAAAGACCAGGCTGTTTTTGTCATAATTGGCCACTGCAGCTTTAAAGAGAGTCTGAAGCGAGAATAGATCTCGCTTCAGACCTCATAGCTAGCAGGGGCATGCGTGCTCCTGCTAAAACGCCGCTATAGCGCGGCTTAACGGGGGTCCCTGTCCCCCCAAACCCCCTCCGTGCAGCGGGGGAGTGCTTCCTGGTTGGGGCAGGGCTAACCGCCGCAGCCCTGCCCCATGCGCGACTGTCGGACGCGTATCTCCGCCTCTCCCCCGCCCCTCTCAGTCTTCCTTCACTGAGAGGGGCGGGGGAGAGGCGGCGATGCGCGTCTGATAGACGCGACTGGAGGCAGGGCTGCAGCCGTTAGCCCTGCCTCCAGGAAGACAATCCCCACGACCAACTTGCCGCCCATCTTTTGCGGGGGGTGGGTTGGGGGTGAAGGGACCCCCGTTTAGCCGCGGGATAGCGGCGTTTTAGCAGGGGCACACGTGCCCCTGCTATATATAAGACCTGAAGCGAGATTAAGTCTCACTTCAGTGTCTCTTTAAGGCCAAGCTGCAGGGGCGCACAACACAGCACACGAGTGACCCCCCCCCCCTTTTCTCCCCACCAACAGAGCTCTCTTTTTTTAAATAAATATTTATGTTTGTTTGTTTGTTTGTTTTTTTTAACTATTTCTGGTTTTGTTTTGTTTTTTAGAAATCCCCTCCTTCTCCCCAGCCGGCCAATCACGCGATCGGCTGTCATAGGCTTCTGCATACAAGTGATGCCTGTATACAGGGAGTGCAGAATTATTAGGCAAGTGGTATTTTTGAGGAATAATTTTATTATTGAACAACAACCATGTTCTCAATGAACCCAAAAAACTCATTAATATCAAAGCTGAATATTTTTGAAAGTGGTTTTTAGTTTGTTTTTAGTTTTAGCTATTTTAGGGGGATATCTGTGTGTGCAGGTGACTATTACTGTGCATAATTATTAGGCAACTTAACAAAAAACAAATATATACCCATTTAAATTATTTATTTTTACCAGTGAAACCAATATAACATCTCAACATTCACAAATATACATTTCTGACATTCAAAAACAAAACAAAAACAATTCAGTGACCAATATAGCCACCTTTCTTTGCAAGGACACTCAAAAGCCTGCCATCCATGGATTCTGTCAGTGTTTTGATCTGTTCACCATCAACATTGCGTGCATTAGCAACCACAGCCTCCCAGACACTGTTCAGAGAGGTGTACTGTTTTCCCTCCTTGTAAATCTCACATGTTATGATGGACCACAGGTTCTCAATGGGGTTCAGATCAGGTGAACAAGGAGGCAATGTCATTAGTTTTTCTTCTTTTATACCCTTTCTTGCCAGCCACGCTGTGGAGTACTTGGACGCGTGTGATGGAGCATTGTCCTGCGTGAAAATCATGTTTTTCTTGAAGGATGCAGACTTCTTCCTGTACCACTGCTTGAAGAAGGTGTCTTCCAGAAACTGGCAGTAGGACTGGGAGTTGAGCTTGACTCCATCCTCAACCCGAAAAGGCCCCACAAGCTCATCTTTGATGATACCAGCCCAAACCAGTACTCCACCTCCACCTTGCTGGCGTCTGAGTCGGACTGGAGCTCTCTGCCCTTTACCAATCCAGCCAAGGGCCCATCCATCTGGCCCATCAAGACTCACTCTTATTTCATCAGTCCATAAAACCTTAGAAAAATCAGTCTTGAGATATTTCTTGGCCCAGTCTTGACATGTGTCTTGTTCAGTGGTGGTCGTCTTTCAGCCTTTCTTACCTTGGCCATGTCTCTGAGTATTGCACACCTTAGGCTAGATTCACAAAGCGGTGCAAACTGTTTAGCACGGGTGTGCTAAACAGTTAGCACGTGAAGTGCTCTTCGCGCACTTTTGAGCATGCAAAGTGCCGCGATTCGCGCGATCGCGGACTTTTGCGCGCGAGTCACGCGAATCGTGGCAGCAAATAGCGCGCGCAAAAGTCCGCAATCGCGGCACTTTGCGCGCGCAAAAGTGCGCGAAAAGTACTTCACGTGCTAACTGTTTAGCACGCGCGTGCTAAACAGTTTGCACCGCTTTGTGAATCAAGCCCCTTGTGCTTTTGGGCACTCCAGTGATATTGCAGCTCTGAAATATGGCCAAACTGGTGGCAAGTGGCATCTTGGCAGCTGCACGCTTGACTTTCTCAGTTCATGGGCAGTTATTTTGTGCCTTGGTTTTTCCACACATGTGACACTGTGCTGGACTAGTTCTTGAAATTAAAATGTGGCTGCAATTAAAATGTTATTTATCGTATTGATGTTAGTGGTGATCAGTGGGTCTTAAAGTTAGGCACTACCAGGGGGGTCTTAGGGTTAGGCACCAGTGGGGGGTCTTAGGGTTAGGCTCCACCCAGGGGGGCTTAGGGTTAGTCAACACCAGGGGGAGGCTTAGGGTTAGGCACCACCAGGGTTCTGTGTGAATGTAGGGAGAGGTTAGGTTATACAGTGGGATGCAAAAGTTTGGGCAATGTTGTTAATCGTCATGATTTTCCTGTTTAAATTGTTGGTTGTTACGATAAAAAAGTCAGTTAAATATATCATATAGGAGACACACACAATGATATTTCAGAAGTGAAATGAAGTTTATTGGATTTACAATAATTGTTTAAACAAAATTTGGCAGGTGCATACATTTGGGCACCACAGAAAAGAAATGAAATCAATATTTAGTAGATCCACCTTTTGCAGATATTACAGCCTCTAAACGCCTCCTGTAGGTTCCAATGAGAGACTGGATTCTGGTTGAAGGTATTTTGGACCATTCCTCTTTATAAAACATCTCTAGTTCATTCAGGTTTGATGGCTTCCGAGCATGGACAGCTCTCTTAACCTCACACCACAGATTTTCAATTATAATCAGGTCTGGGGACTGAGATGGCCATTCCAGAACGTTGTACTTGTTTCTCTGCATGAATGCCTTAGTGGATGTTGAGTAGTGTTTAGGGTTGTTGTCTTGTTGAAAGATCCAGCCCCGACGCAGCTTCAGCTTTGTCACTGATTCCTGAACATTGGTCTCCAGAACCTGCAGATACTGAGTGGAATCCATGTATCCCTCAACTTTGGCAAGATTCCCATTCCTTGCACTGGCCACACAGCCCACAAGCATGATGGAACCAGCACCATATTTTACTGTAGGTAGCAGGTGTTTTTCTTGAAATGCTGTGTTGTTTTTCCTCCATGCATAACGCCCCTTGTTATGCCCAAATAACTCAATTTTAGTTTCATCAGTCCACAGCAACTTATTTCAAAATGAAGCTGAATTGCCCAAATGTGCTTTATACCTCAAGCGGCTCTGTTTGTGCTGTGGGCGATGAAAAGTTTTCCTCTGCATACAGCATCTCCTTATGTAAAGTGCACGGAATGGTTGAACTTTGGTGTTGGTTTGTGGGATGACTCTGACTGTTTTCACCATTTGTTGCTGTTTCTTTAACAGTTTCACAGCATCAGAACTTTGTTTTTCATACCCAAGCCTCATTTTTAGGTGCACAGAAGCTAAGCTCTGCCCCATCAAAGAAATCTGCCCAGGCATTTTTCCCCTGATGTTGTGCAAAGCATGATGGGATTTCTGATGTTGTTGCACTCGTTGCCTAGCGCGCGCAGCTGGGAGGGGTGATCAGGACAGTTGGAACTGTGTCTCATGCTCCCTGTCACCTCCTTTCAACCAAAAAGATGGCTGCCCCATGAAATTACAAACATGTGCCTGTTCTTTTAAAACAGGGTGGTTAAGAGATTATATTACCTATCTATTTTAATTAACATAACTAATGTAACTTAATGACAGTATGTTTGTTTAGGCTGAAGTTCCTCTTTAAACTTGTCAAAGTCTGGTCTGTGGTTGATCACAATGGAAAATATATTGCATCATGTCCAGTAATAAAGCAGTTCTTCGCGCTTAGCATGTTGACATGTGGCTTCCTTCACCTCAGTAACAGGAAACAGAAAGACATTGCCACTATTTTCATAGAGACCATTTGTGCAGAAGCAACAGATAATCTAGTTAATGCAGTCCTTATGCTACTTTGGAATCAAACTACATTAAAGGGGTTCTTCCGCGAATGAGGAAAAAAAATCTAAATGGTTTATGCATGTTCTATTAAAAATCCTTCTAAAATAGTGTGAAAAGTTTTTCAAAAAAATGAATGGTTTCACCAATACAACATGTAATGTATACAGTGACGGCTGACGGGACTGTGAGGCTAAACCATTTGTTAGGGGTGTTTTTTTTGTTACTGTCATTTCACAAGCTGCTCCCTACCTAGTTTTCATTGCTGTAATGCAGGGCTATGATGAAGTGCTGTGGAATGGCACTTACAGCTGTTAAAATAACGGCTGTGCTGCTCTGTAGTTTCTGCTTGTACTTCCTCACAGAGCTGACCCCCCTCCCCCCGCCTCTCCCTGTAGGCAGAGGTCGGGCAGCTCTTCGGAGCAAATCACGTGTTTACCTCGTTGCCCGGCAACCAGACTTCAGCGTCTGTGCAGAGGACTTCCTATCCATTGCACGGCAAGTTAGCTGCCTGAGCTACAGTTCATTGTTACACAGTGTGCTTCTCCTTGCAGCTAAATTAACAGATGGCATGAGTGCTGACTCACTGTGTAACAATGAACTGTAGCTCAGGCAGCTAACTTGCCGTGCAGAGGATAGGAAGTCCTCTGCACAGACGCTGAAGTCTATTTGATGGGAAACGAGGTAAACACATGATTTGCTCCGAAGAGCTGCCCGATCTCTGCCTACAGGGAGAGGCGGGGGGGAGGGGGTCAGCTCTGTGAGGAAGTACAAGCAGAAACTATAGAGCAGCACAGCCGTTATTTTAACAACTGTAAGTGCCATTCCACAGCACTTCATCATAGCCCTGCATTACAGCAATGAAAACTAGGTAGGGAGCAGCTTGTGAAATGACAGTAACAAAAAAAACACCCCTAACAAATGGATTAGCCTCACAGTCACCTCAGCCGTCACTGTATACATTACATGTTGTATTGGTGAAACCATTCATTTTTTTTAAAAAACTTTTCACACTATTTTAGAAGGATTTTTAATAGATTATGCATAAACCATTTTGATTTTTTAGGAACACCAAATTCCTAGGGTATATTAAGGGGATCAGTGGGAATAAGAGGAAAAATTTTTTTTTCAAAAAGACCTTATAGTTTTTGAGAAAATCGATTTTTAAGTTTCAAGGGCAAAAATGTCTTTTAAATGCGGAAAATGTCAGTTTTTTTTGCACAGGTAACAATAGTGTATTATTTTCATAGATTCCCCCAAGTGGGAAGAGTTTTACTTACTTCGTTCTGAGTGTGGGAAATATAAAAAAAAAACGACGTGGGGTCCCCCCTCCCAGACCTCTTTAACCCCTTGTCCCCCATGCAGGCTGGGATAGCCAGAATGCGGAGCACCGGCCGCGTGGGGCTCCGCACCCTGACTATACCAGTCAGCATGGTCCATGGATTGGGGGGTCTCGGAAGGGGAGGGGCAGCCAAGCTTTCCCCTCCCCCTCCGAGCCCTTGTCCAATCCAAGGACAAGGGGCTCTTCTCCACCTCCGATGGGCGGTGGAGGTGGAGGCCGCGATTTCCTGGGTGGGGGGTTCATGGTGGAATCTGGGAGTCCCCTTTAAAAAGGGGTCCCCCAGATGCCCACCCCCCCTCCCAGGAGAAATGAGTATAGAGGTACTTGTACCCCTTACCCATTTCCTTTAAGAGTTAAAAGTAAATAAACACACAAACACATAGAAAAAGTATTTTAATTGAACAAAAAACATAACCACGAAAAAAGTCCTTTAATATTCTTAATTAACCATTAATACTTACCTGTCCCTTTAAATAAATGATCCCACGCAATATCCTCGGAAATGTTCTATCAGTTACAATGTAACAAAGTTATTGCAATGTAACAACTTTGTTACATTGTAACTACGCCGCACCCGACGTCACTCACCGCCGCCACCGCGTCTGCGCTGCAGGACCCGACAGAGCTCTGAGCTATATAGCTCAGAGCTCTCTAAGCATCTTTGTATTTGGGCTCCAAGGAGCCCCATTGGTCCTTAGCAGACCAATGGGGTTCCTTCTGATTTGAAGGAACCCCATTGGTCTGCTAAGGACCAATGGGGCTCCTTGGAGCCCAAATACAAAGATGCTTCTCAGAGCTCTGAGCTATATAGCTCAGAGCTCTGTCGGGTCCGTGCAGGACGCTAAGTCCCCGCCGGCTCCGCTGCCCTCCCCGCCTCTCCCACATGTCACCCACATGTCACGCACATGTGGGTGACATGTGGGTGACAGATGTGGGCGTGGTGGACAGCGGGAGCTGCGGGGACTTAGCGTCCTGCACGGACGCGTATGCGGCGGCTGAGCGGCGAGTGGCGTCGGGTGCGGCGTAGTTACAATGTAACAAAGTTGTTACATTGTAATAACTTTGTTACATTGTAACTGATAGAACATTTCCGAGGATATTGCGAGGGATCATTTATTTAAAGGGACAGGTAAGTATTAATGGTTAATTAAGAATATTAAAGGACTTTTTTCGTGGTTATGTTTTTTGTTCAATTAAAATACTTTTTCTAAGTGTCTGTGTGTTTATTTACTTTAACTCTTAAAGGAAATGGGTATGGGGTACAAGTACCTCTATACTCATTTCTCCTGGGAGGGGGGGTGGGCATCTGGGGGACCCCTTTTTAAAGGGGACTCCCAGATTCCACCATGAACCTCCCCCCCAGGAAATCGCGGCCTCCACCTCCACCGCCCATCGGAGGTGGAGAAGAGCCCCTTGTCCTTGGATTGGACAAGGGCTCGGAGGGGGAGGGGAAAGCTTGGCTGCCCCTCCCCTTCCGAGACCCCCCAATCCATGGACCATGCTGGCTGGTATAGTCAGGGTGCGGAGCCCCACGCGGCCGGTGCTCCGCATTCTGGCTATCCCAGCCTGCATGGGGGACAAGGGGTTAAAGAGGTCTGGGAGGGGGGACCCCACGTCGTTTTTTTTTTATATTTCCCACACTCAGAACGAAGTAAGTAAAACTCTTCCCACTTGGGGGAATCTATGAAAATAATACACTATTGTTACCTGTGCAAAAAAAACTGACATTTTCCGCATTTAAAAGACATTTTCGCCCTTGAAACTTAAAAATCGATTTTCTCAAAAACTATAAGGTCTTTTTGAAAAAAAAATTTTTCCTCTTATTCCCACTGATCCCCTTAATATACCCTGGGAATTTGGTGTTCCTAAACTTTAAGCAGGCTTTGCTATTAACCGTTAAAGTCGGCGGGTTTTTAAATGTTTACATTTTTCCTTTGAAACTTTAACATCGATTTTCTCAAAAACTATAAGGTCTTTTTGAAAAAAAAAATTTCCTCTTATTCCTCCTGATCTCCTTAATATATTCTCCAAATTTGAGGCTCTTAGCCTTTAAGGGGGCTTTGCTATTAACCCTTAAAGTCGGCGGCTTTTTTATATTATACGGAGCGTTACGGTTTAAGTTTAACGCGAAATTACGGTAGCGTTTAATGCGAAATTACGGCATGATACGACTGTAATGCGAAAATTACGCGAAAATTACGCTTACGCGAAATTTCGCGAAATCCTTCTTCATTACGATTATGTACTTACGGCCATAATCGTAATTACACTAATTACGCGAAATTTCGCAAAATCGTAATTAGGTCATTACGCTCATCTCTATGTGTGTGTACACTTGGATCAGGTAGTGTAAGTAAAGTACTGTTTCACACTGACAGACCAAAATCACTGTGTAACGCACAGCAATTAGATGGCCGTGCTGGTGCACACGTTGGCGAGAGTGCAGGTGATGGCGGCTTCCCAGCCCATATGGTCAGGCCGAGGTAGCTTAATGACATAACAACAGTGACTGAGTGTCCAGCTGATCGAATTTGGTCTGTCCACAATGAAGCAATGACCTTATTTTCTTGGGTGTGCCCTCCAACACATTCATATAGGTCATTGCTTCATTGTGATACACAAGCTACCTTCTGCAAGGTAATGAATTGACACATATACATGCCTTTTGTTTTGTTGTTGCAGCCGCAGTGCAGCCAGAAAAATTAGGCAGGCATGTACACGCACCAGAAAAATTATTATTCTTTTTGTTAGCGGCCTTAAAAATTCAGGAATCCACCTGGAGTCCTGGACCCTGTTGGTGGTGGCGGAGAAGGCCGTCAAGCAACCTGCAGGAAGAGATGCTGTGTGGGGACTGACTTAGTCTTGGGGCAGGCAGCAGCGGCAGGCCGGCAGGCAAAGATGCTGTGTGGGGACTGACCTAGTCTTCGGGCAGGCAGTAGCCTTCCGGGTTCCATGCCTCATTAATTTTGATAAAGGTGAGGTACTGAACACTTTTTTGACCTAGACGACTTCTCTTCTCACTAGAGATGGGCCGAACCTCCGATTTTAGGTTCGTGAACCGGGTTCGCGAACTTTCGCATAACGTTCGGTTCGCGTTAAAGTTCGCGAACCGCAATAGACTTCAATGGGGATGCGAACTTTGAAAAAAAAAAATAATTATGCTGGCCACAAAACTGATGGAAAAGATGTTTCAAGGGGTCTAACACCTGGAGGGGGGCATGGCGGAGTGGGATACATGCCAAAAGTCCCGGGGAAAAATCTGGATTTGACGCAAAGCAGCGTTTTAAGGGCAGAAATCACATTGAATGCTAAATGACAGGCCTAAAGTGCTTTAAAACATCTTGCATGTGTATACATCAATCAGGTAGTGTAATTAAGGTACTGCTTCACACTGACACACCAAACTCACCGTGTAACGCACCGCAAACAGCTGTTTGTGTAGTGATGGCCGTGCTGGACTGGTGCGCACCATGGCGAGAGTGCAGGTTTTGGTGGCTTTACAGCCCATATGGTCGCCTGGCTGATGTAGCTGAATGACAGAACAGTGACTGTCCAGCTGATCAAATTTGGTCTGACCACAATGAAGCAACGACCTTATTATCTTTTGTGTGCCCCCCGAGACACTCATCTAGGCGCCGGTCATTGCTTCATTGTGATACGCAAGCCCCTTCACCACGGCAAGGTAATGATCACGAAGGGAAATGGGCGCATGTACATGCCTTTTCTTTTGTTGTTGCAGCTGCCCGCAGTGCAGCCAGAAAAATTAGGCAGTCATGTACACGCACCAGAAAAATTATTACAGCGGCCGCTGCTAGCAGCGGCCTAAAAAATTCAGCAATCCGCCTGGAGTCCCGGACCCTGTTGGTGGTGGCGGAGAAGGTAGTCAAGCGACCTGCAGGCAGACATGCTGTGTGGAGAGACTGGGAGCGACTTAGTCTTCTTGGGGCAGCCCAGGCAGCCAGTCACACGGCGTGCAGGCAGAGATGCTGTGTGTGCGGGGACTGACTTAGTCTTGGGGCGGGCAGCAGCCCTCCGGGATCCATGCCTCATTCATTTTGATAAAGGTGAGGTACTTAACACCATATGGTCGCCTGGCTGATGTAGCTGAATGACAGAACAGTGACTGTCCAGCTGATCAAATTTGGTCTGACCACAATGAAGCAACGACCTTATTATCTTTTGTGTGCCCCCCGAGACACTCATCTAGGCGCCGGTCATTGCTTCATTGTGATACGCAAGCCCCTTCACCACGGCAAGGTAATGATCACGAAGGGAAATGGGCGCATGTACATGCCTTTTCTTTTGTTGTTGCAGCTGCCCGCAGTGCCGCAATTATTACAGCGGCCGCTGCTAGCAGCGGCCTAAAAAATTCAGCAATCCGCCTGGAGTCCCGGACCCTGTTGGTGGTGGCGGAGAAGGTAGTCAAGCGACCTGCAGGCAGACATGCTGTGTGGAGAGACTGGGAGCGACTTAGTCTTCTTGGGGCAGCCCAGGCAGCCAGTCACACGGCGTGCAGGCAGAGATGCTGTGTGTGCGGGGACTGACTTAGTCTTGGGGCGGGCAGCAGCCCTCCGGGATCCATGCCTCATTCATTTTGATAAAGGTGAGGTACTTAACACTTTTGTGATTTAGGCGACTTCTCTTCTCTGTGACAATGCCTCCAGCTGCGCTGAAGGTCCTTTCTGACAGGACGCTTGCGGCAGGGCAGGAGAGAAGTTGGATATCAAATTGGGACAGCTCTGGCCACAGGTCAAGCCTGCGCACCCAGTAGTTCAAGGGTTCCTCATTGCTGTTCACAGCAGTGTCTACATCCACACTTAAGGCCAGGTAGTCGGCTACCTGCCGTTCCAGGCGTTGGTGGAGGGTGGATCCGGAAGGGCTACGGCGAGGCGTTGGACTAAAGAACGTCCGCATGTCCGACATCACCATGAGATCGCTGGAGCGTCCTGTCTTTGACTGCGTGGACACGGGAGGAGGATTAGTGGCAGTGGTACCTTGCTGGCGTTGTGCTGTCACATCACCCTTAAAGGCATTGTAAAGCATAGTTGACAGCTGGTTCTGCATGTGCTGCATCCTTTCCACCTTCCGGTGAGTTGGTAACAGGTCTGCCACTTTGTGCCTGTACCGAGGGTCTAGTAGTGTGGCCACCCAGTACAGCTCATTCCCCTTGAGGTTTTTTATACGGGGGTCCCTCAACAGGCAGGACAGCATAAAAGACGACATCTGCACAAAGTCAGATCCAGTACCCTCCATCTCCTCTTGCTCTTCCTCAGTGACGTCACGTAAGTCAACCTCCTCCCCCAGCCGCGAACAATACCACGGGAAGGTTGAGCAGCACAAGCCCCCTGCGACGCCTGCTGCGGGTGTTCTCCTGCCGCCGTCCCCTCCTCCTCCTCCTCCCCCAAAGAAACACCTTGCTCATCATCCTCTGAGTCTGACTCGTCTTTTGCACACGACTTCTCTTCTTCCTCCTCCTCCCCCCTCTGTGCTGCTGCAGGTGTTGAGGAAACAGCTGGGTCTGATGAAAATTGGTCCCATGCCTGTTCCTGCCGTAACGGTTCCTGGTCACGCTCATTCACAGCTTCATCCGCCACTCTACGCACAGCACGCTCCAAGAAGTAAGCGTAGGGAATTAAGTCGCTGATGGTGCCCTCACTGCGGCTCACCAGGTTGGTCACCTCCTCAAACGGCCGCATGAGCCTGCATGCATTTTTCATCAGTGTCCAGTTGTCGGGCCAGAACATCCCCATCTTCCCAGACTGTTTCATTCTACTGTAGTTGTAGAGGTAGTGGGTGACGGCTTTCTTCTGTTCTAGCAGGCGGGAGAACATGAGCAGGGTCGAATTCCAGCGAGTCGGGCTATCGCAAATGAGGCGTCTCACCGGCATGTTGTTTTTCCGCTGAATTTCTGCAAATCGTGCCATGGCTGTGTAAGACCGCCTCAAATGCCCACAGAACTTCCTGGCCTGCTTCAGGACATCCGCTAAGCCAGGGTACTTTGCCACAAATCTTTGAACAACTAGATTCATGACATGTGCCATGCAGGGTATGTGTGTCAGCTTCCCCATATGCAAAGCGGCAAGCAGATTGCTGCCGTTGTCGCACACCACGTTGCCTATCTCCAGGTGGTGCGGGGTCAGCCACTCATCCACCTGTTTCTTAAGAGCAGCCAGGAGAGCTGCTCCAGTGTGACTCTCCGCTTTGAGACAAGACATGTCTAAGATGGCGTGACAGCGTCGTACCTGGCATGCAGCATAGGACCTGCGGAGCTGGGGCTGTGTAGCTGGAGAGGAGAACTGCCACTCAGCCAAGGAGGAGGAGGACAGCGAAGAGCATGTAGCAGGAGGAGAGGAGGTGGCAGGAGGCCTGCCTGCAAGCCGTGGAGGTGTCACAATTTGGTCCGCTGCGCCCTGCTTGCCATCGTTCACCACCAGGTTCACCCAATGGGCTGTGTACGTAATGTAGCGGCCCTGCCCGTGCTTGGCAGACCAGGCATCCGTGGTCAGGTGTACCCTTGACCCAACGCTCTTCGCAAGAGATGACACCACTTGCCTCTCAACTTCACGGTGCAGTTGGGGTATGGCCTTTCTCGAAAAATAAGTGCGGCCTGGCATCTTCCACTGCGGTGTTCCGATGGCCACAAATTTACGGAAGGCCTCAGAGTCCACCAGCTGGTATGGTAACAGCTGCCGAGCTAACAGTTCCGCCACGCCAGCTTTCAGACGCCGGGCAAGGGGGTGACTGGCCGAAATTGGCTTCTTCCGCTCAAACATTTCCTTCACGGACACCTGACTGCTGCTGTGGGCAGAGGAGCAGGAACCGCTCAAGGGCAGAGGCGGAGTGGAGGAGGGTGCCTGTGAAGGTGCAAGGGAGAAAGCGGCAGAAGCAGATGATGCACCTGAAGGAGGAAGAGGAGAAGGAGGGTGACTTTTCTTTTGTGTGCTGCTGCTGCTTTTGCTCAGGTGGCCATCCCATTGCTGTTTGTGCCTTTTCTCCAGGTGCCTTCGTAAGGCACTTGTCCCTACGTGAGTGTTGGCCTTTCCACGGCTCAATTTTTGTTGGCAGAGCGAACAGATGGCTTTGGTCCGATCTGAGGCACACACATTAAAAAATTTCCACACCGCTGAGCCACCCTGGGATGTGGGCACTATGGGGACCTCAGCAGCTGATGCTGAAGGGCAAGTTGACTGGCTGTACATAGGTGGCGATACATGGTGCCGGACACTGCCACCAGCTGTTTCTGACGAAGAGCTGCCCCAGCTTCTTTCAGCAACTTCTCTCCTCCTACTACTCTCTGACTCCCCCTCTGAACTGTCCCCCTCTTCATCTCCTCTATTGGGAACATACAGAGGATCCCTATCATCGTCATCATCGTAATCATCCTGCCCAGCTTTGCTTGCCTCAGACAAATCCAAACATGCACCATCAGTAGGTCCTTCATCCTCCTTACACGTTACATCCATAGTGTTGCCGGGTAACTCAAATATATGAGCTGGTGAAAATTCATCTGGCTGTAACAACAATGGCTGTGCATCAGTGATTTCAACACTAAATAATTCTTGCGAAGTGTCAAATGCAGCGGAAGTGGTGCTAGTAGTAGCGCTGGTGGCTGAGCAAGATGAGGTGTTCTGTGTCGCTAAATACTCAACCACGTCTTGACAATCTTGGGAGGTGATGGGACGTGCCTTCTTCCGAGCACTGTACTGTGGGCCAGGTCCACACGAAATTACATTTACACGACCTCGCGCAGACCTGCCGGGTGGCCTTCCTCTGGCTCTGGCACTACCTCTTCCTCTACCTGTTTTGTCCATATCGGGTATGCACGGAGTGGTATATCACACTGCATGCACTCACGTAGGTAGGTGGGTTAACTTAACTGCACAGGTATGCGCACTGATGCGGTGGGTTCACTGAACACAACAGGTATGCAGTGGCGGGTTCACTGGACACAACAGGTATACAGTGGCAGGTTCACTGAACACAACAGGTATGCAGTGGCGGGTTCACTGAACACAACAGGTATGCAGTGGCGGGTTCACTGAACAGGTATGCAGTGGCGGGTTCACTGAGCAGTACAGGTATACAGTGGCGGGTTCACTGAACACAACAGGTATGCAGTGGCGGGTTCACTGAACAGGTATACAGTGGCGGGTTCACTGAACAGAACAGGTATACAGTGGCGGGTTCACTGAACAGAACAGGTATACAGTGGCGGGATCACTGAACACAACAGGTATACAGTGGCGGGTTCACTGAACAGGCATGCAGTGGCGGGTTCACTGAACAGTACAGGTATACAGTGGCGGGTTCACTGAACAGTACAGGTATACAGTGGCGGGTTCACTGAACACAACAGGTATGCAGTGGCGGGTTCACTTGGCAGGTTCACTGAACAGGTATACAGTGGCGGGTTCACTGAACAGAACAGGTATACAGTGGCGGGTTCACTGAACACAACAGGTATGCAGTGGCGGGTTCACTGAACAGGTATGTAGTGGCGGGTTCACTGAACAGTACAGGTATACAGTGGCGGGTTCACTGAACACAACAGGTATGCAGTGGCGGGTTCACTGAACAGGTATACAGTGGCGGGTTCACTGAACAGAACAGGTATACAGTGGCGGGTTCACTGAACACAACAGGTATGCAGTGGCGGGTTCACTGAACAGGTATACAGTGGCGGGTTCACTGAACAGAACAGGTATACAGTGGCGGGTTCACTGAACACAACAGGTATGCAGTGGCGGGTTCACTGAAAAGGTATGCAGTGGCGGGTTCACTGAACAGTACAGGTATACAGTGGCGGGTTCACTGAACACAACAGGTATGCAGTGGCGGGTTCACTGAACAGGTATACAGTGGCGGGTTCACTGAACAGAACAGGTATACAGTGGCGGGTTCACAGAACAGGTATGCAGTGGCAGGTTCACTGAACACAACAGGTATGCAGTGGCGGGTTCACTAAACAGGTATACAGTGGCGGGTCCACTGAACAGAACAGGTATGCAGTGGCAGGTTCACTGAACAGGTATGCAGTGATGGGTTCACAGAACAGGTATGCAGTGGTGGGTTCACAGCACAGGTATGCAGTGGCAGGTTCACTGAACAGGTATGCAGTGATGGGTTCACAGAACAGGTATGCAGTGGCAGGTTCACTGAACAGGTATGCAGTGGTGGGTTCACAGTACAGGTATGCAGTGGTGGGTTCACAGAACAGGTATGCAGCCAGCCAGGAACAAGTTAAGCCTAACTAATCTTTCCCTGAGAGACAGTCTGCAGCAGCTCGCCCTACTCTCACTAACGCAGGCAGCACACGAGTGACCGTAATGGCCGCCGCTGCCTGCCTTATATAAGGGGGGGTGGGGCTCCAGGGGCTAGTGTAGCCTAATTGGCTACACTGGGCCTGCTGACTGTGATGTAGAGGGTCAAAGTTGACCCTCAAGGTGCATTATGGGGCAAACCGAACTTCCGCAAAGGTTCGCCAGCGGGACGCGAACGCGAACCACCGAAGTTCGCGTGGAACTGTTCGCCGGCGAACCGTTCGGCCCATCTCTACTTCTCACTGACAATGCCTCCAGCTGTGCTGAAGGTCCTTTCTGACAGGACGCTTGAGGCAGGGCAAGACAGGAGTTGGATGGCAAATTGTGACAGCTCTGGCCACAGGTCAAGCCTGCGCACCCAGTAGTCCAGGAGTCCGGAGTGGGAGCCTGAGAATCGGCTACCACCACACATCCAAGGATAGACCCAATGTGCTGTATGTACCTGCCCTGACCATGCTTTAAAGAACAGGCATATGTGGTCAGATGGACCCTTGACCCAACGCTATGTGCCAGAGATAACACCACTTGCCTTAGAAAAATAATTGCTGCCTGGTATCTTCCACTGCGGTGTCCCAATTGCCACAAATTTTTGGAAGGCCTCAGAGACCACCAGCTGGTATGGTAACAGCTGGTGAGCAAACAGTTCCACCAAGCCAGCTGTCGACACAGGGCAAGGGGGTGACTGGCAGACATTGGCTTCTTCTGCTCAAAGATTTCCTTAACGGACACCTGGCTGCTGTGGGCAGAGGATTTAAGCAAATTGCAATATTTTATTGTACCATAGCACAAAAACAATTTTGTGCTATGGTACAATAAATATTGCAATTTGCTTAAATCCAGGTGGAGACCCAGCCATCCTTCTTTTCTTGCGGTTTATATACACACCTAATGAGGATCCAGGTGTGTGCTGGTTGACTCCCTGGTGGTTGTGATTCAGGCGGTTGAGCTGAGGGTAAGCCTTTCCTATGTGTGCTGTGGGCAGAGGAGCAGGAACCGCTGGTATAATACAGTGTGCAGTTACACAGATGCAGTGGAAGATAAGCACTTACTGGTATATAAAACAGTGTGCAGTCACACAGATTCAGTGAAAGGTATGGGAATCAGGGTTTGATTCCGGTCTGGAGTGGGAGCCTGAGAAACGGCTACCACCACACATCCAAGGAAGGCAGCAGGCACGGCACGCAAGTCCCGACTCAGGAAGGTAGTGACAAAAAATAACAATACAGGAGGACTCTTTTGAGACCCTGCTGTGTAATGATGAGACAAATACACTTAAAATCCTTTAACAAGAATCTGTTAAGAAGAGAAAGTCTGCCATCCATTTAAGTGAAAGGTATGCACTGACTGCCAGGTATAATACAATGTGCAGTCACAGATGCAGTGAAAGGTATGCACTGACTGGACTAATACAGTGTGCACTCACACAGATGCAGTGAAAGGTATACACTGACTGCTGGTATAATACAATGTGCAGTCACACAGGTGCAGTGAAAAGGTATGCAGTGACTGCTGGTGGTATGATACAATGTGCAGTCACAAAGGTGCAGTGAAAGGGTATGCAGTGACTGCTGGTATATAATACAATGTTCAGTCACACAGGTGCAGTGAAAAGGCATGCAGTGACTGCTGGGATATAATACAATGTGCAGTTACATCGGTGCAGTGAAAAGGTATGCAGTGACTGCTGGTATAACACAATGTGCAGTCACACAGGTGCAGTGAAAGGTATGCACTGACTACTGCTATAATATAATGTGCTGTCACACAGGTGCAGTGAAAAGGTATTCAGTGGTTGCTGCTATAATACAATGTGCAGTCACACAGGTGCAGTGAAAAGGTAAGCAGTGACTGCTGGTATAATACAATGTGCAGTCACACAGGTGCAGTGAGAGGTATGCACTGACTGCTGCTATAATACAATGTGCAATCACACAGGTGCAGTGAAAGGTATGCACTGACTGCTGGTATAATACAATGTGCAGTCACACAGGTGCAGTGAAAAGGTATGCAGTGACTGCTGGTGGTATGATACAATGTGCAGGCACACAGGTGCAGTGAAAAGGTATGCAGTGACTGCTGGTACATAATACAATGTGCAGTCACACAGGTGCAGTGAAAAGGTATGCGGTGACTGCTGGTATATAATACAATGTGAAGTCACACAGGTGCAGTGAAAAGGTATGCAGTGACTGCTGGTATAATACAATGTGCAGTCACACAGGTGCAGTGAAAAGGTATGCACTGACTGCTGGTGGTATGATACAATTTGCAGCCACACAGGTGCAGTGAAAAGGTATGCAGTGACTGCTGGTATATAATACAATGTGAAGTCAAACAGGTGCAGTGAAAAGGTATGCAGTGACTGCTGGTATATAATACAATGTGAAGTCACACAGGTGCAGTGAAAAGGTATGCACTGACTGCTGCAATAATACAATGTGCTGTCACACAGGTGCAGTGAAAAGGTAAGCAGTGACTGCTGGTATAATACAATGTGCAGTCACTCAGGTGCAGTGAAAAGGTATGCAGTGACTGCTGGTATAATACAATGTGCAGTCACACAGGTGCAGTGAAAAGGTATGCAGTGACTGCTGGTGGTATGATACAATGTGCAGTCACACAGGTGCAGTGAAAAAGTATGCAGTGACTGCTGGTATATAATACAATGTGCAGTCACACAGGTGCAGTGAAAAGGTATGCGGTGACTGCTGGTATATAATACAATGTGCAGTCACACAGATGCAGTGAAAATGTATGCAGTGACTGCTGGTATAATACAATGTGCAGTCACACAGGTGCAGTGAAAAGGTATGCACTGACTGCTGGTGGTATGATACAATTTGCAGCCACACAGGTGCAGTGAAAAGATAGACAGAAGAAAAATCCCTGCGCTGTCTTCAACTGTTAGGAGGTTTGCATACAGGGTGCTGCTCCAAATGCTGAGTGGTGCCAGCGTATCTATACAAAAGTGAAAAAGAAAACAGGAGCGCACCGCTGGTGCAATAAACCTTTTTACTTCAATAACACGCAATAAAAAGTTACACTCACAGTGTATCGTAGTCAAATGCGCCTGTACAGCCTGCCGACAATCGCTTCCTGTCGCCCGTGCTTGGCCAGAGCAGCGGGGAGCGTGGTTGTTAGCGGAGGAGTCGAGAGCGGTGGGCGGAGCCAGGTCGCGGGGAAGCCGTCTGACGTCACGACGCGTTTCGGCGTTGACCACGCCTTCGTCAGGTGACGTGACGGCGGAGACGGCGATCATTTTATCTCCAGCTGGGTGGGTGGAGAGTAAATCCGTAGGAGGTCCACAGGACTGTGTGGTACCTCCTTTAATCTTACGCTAGGCTGATCGCCAGGGACTTAGAACATGATTGCAGTTTAAAAACACAGTGACTGTAAAAACATTAATACAAAATAAAGCTAACATGATTTTAAAAACTTGTTTCTAAACAAGCATAAAAATGGAATTCAAAAGTTAATAGGACATCGCAAATGACAGTATTAACTGTCATTTGTCTATATGTGGGTTTGTTAGATTTTAGCTAATCTAGCCATTAACTATTCATTTCAGTCTGACAAACTGGAGGCAAGTGTAGCTGATAGCATAGTGCTCTATTGCTAATTCCACAAAGGCTGTAATTCGTGCTTGGAGGGTCAAACCCACAACCTGTCCATTACACAGGTTAAGGGAGAGACATGCGGAATTAAAAATTGGTTAAGGGAGAGACATGCGGAATTAAAAATTGTCAGCAATCAAAAGTTAGCTGCACATGTCAAAAAGGGAAACTAGCTAGTGAAAAGGAAGTAATTATAAAAGGGTTTTGTTAAAAGATAATAATGATAAAAATAGGGACATTCCGCCTGGATGCTGGTATCAGGGTGGTGATTGTACATCCAATCAGCCTGACATAAGAGCGGCTATATGTCGCTGGGGCGGCCTATGCGATTTTATGGTCGCATTTGTGTATAGAGGACAAAACATCACTCTCAGGGGACCTCTCCCTCTTACGATGGTCATGATACTTAGGCAATATTTCTAACTAAACGGTCAATCCTGGCTAAAGGGCAGATGGATTTGAAAAATCTGAAAACGGGGAAGGGGCTTGAATTAGAGGCCCTAAGCCGGCTCAGCTCACAAAAATGAGGGGGGGAGGAGGGGGGGGAGGGGAGGGAAAAGGGGGGGGGAAGTGGCGGGAAGGGGAGGGGGGGGGGGAGAAAAGGGGGGAAGGGGGGGAAAAGGAACAGAGGGAAGGGAGGGTAAGGGGCTGGGAGGGATGGAGAGGCCTGGAAGGAAACATGAGGAAAAAAGGACCAGATGGAGGGGTTCCCACAAGGGTGGGAGGAGAGACAAAAATTGGGGGGAAGGGAACAGATGTATTACAGATAAAGTTTAGATCAAACAAGCAGAGACTCATTGGAGGAAACTTCGAACTTCCAGGTCCTCATTCAATCCATTCGGCGTCAGGCTATTTAGCTTGAAGATCCAGAAAACCTCTTGTTCGCACAGCTTCTTGTATCGGAGGCCTCTGGAGATTGTAGATGGAATGCTCTCCAGGCCTATGATCTTGAGACTACTGGGATCGGACTGATGGTATTTCGCAAAGTGTCTTGGTACACTATGTTTTTCAGATTTGGCCAAGATGTTACATTTATGCTCACCAAGTCTTTTTCTCAAAGGTCTAGTTGTTCTTCCCACATAGAATTTATTACACTTGCAGATTAGTACGTAAATTACAAATTCTGTTGCGCAGTTGATGAAGTGTTTGAGTGGTGTCAAAACCCCATCTGGATGTTCCAACTGCTTCGTGCCATGTAAAATAAAGGGACAACAACCACAACGGGCATTTCCGCACCTAAAACTCCCCACTATGTTAGATCTCAACCACGTTTGGGGGCAATCTTGCTTCCTATTGCTTGGTGCTATTTGGTTCTTTAATGAGCGAGCTCTTTTAAAAATTACCTTGGGTGTCTTAGGCATGGAGGCTTTGAGTAAGGGGTCCTGCAAAATAATAGGCCAATTTTTCTTGATGATGCTTTGAATGCACCGTGAACTTTCTGTAAATCCTGTGATAAATGTGGGAATTGAAGCAGTATCTGGGTGTTTAATTGGATGACTGTTTCTTTCTTTGTCTCTGAATGCTTCTATTGTTGTTTCTAAATGCGAATCTGGATAACCTTTCTCTCTGAACTTTGATGCTAATTGTGCTGCTTGTCTGTCATAGTCCTGATCTTTACTGCAATTTCTCCTGAGTCGGCAAAACTGGCTGCGTGGGATATTTTTTACCCATTTCGGGTGATGGCAGCTGGCTGCATGTAAATAGGAATTGCCCGAAGTTGGCTTGAAATGGGTTTTGGTGCAGATCTGAGTTTCTTCATCAATAAACAATTCTAGGTCCAAAAAGACAAGTGACTCTCTTTCGAATACTGCTGTAAACTCAAGGCCTGAAGTGTTTGTATTACAATATTCCTTAAATTCTTCAAATTGTTCCCTTGTGCCGTCCCAGATTAGTAAGATATCGTCTATATAACGAGTATACAGGATTATATTCTTCTTATACCTATGATTAGACCAAATAAATTGATTCTCCCAATAAGCCATGTATATATTGGCAAAACTTGGGGCAAACCCCGCCCCCATCGATGTCCCGCAGGTTTGGAGAAAAATCTGGTTCATATACGTGAAATAATTATGCTTTAATGCAAACTCCAAAAGGTCCAAGATAAATTGTGCCTGTTGTGGATTAAAGGAATCCTCTTTCAGCAGGAAAAAGTTTACTGCTTCTATTCCCCTATCATGTGGAATACAAGTATACAGTGAGCAGACATCCAGGGATGCCCACGAATAACTGCTCTTCCACTGATAAGCTTCCAGAATCAATTTATTTGGTCTAATCATAGGTATAAGAAGAATATAATCCTGTATACTCGTTATATAGACGATATCTTACTAATCTGGGACGGCACAAGGGAACAATTTGAAGAATTTAAGGAATATTGTAATACAAACACTTCAGGCCTTGAGTTTACAGCAGTATTCGAAAGAGAGTCACTTGTCTTTTTGGACCTAGAATTGTTTATTGATGAAGAAACTCAGATCTGCACCAAAACCCATTTCAAGCCAACTTCGGGCAATTCCTATTTACATGCAGCCAGCTGCCATCACCCGAAATGGGTAAAAAATATCCCACGCAGCCAGTTTTGCCGACTCAGGAGAAATTGCAGTAAAGATCAGGACTATGACAGACAAGCAGCACAATTAGCATCAAAGTTCAGAGAGAAAGGTTATCCAGATTCGCATTTAGAAACAACAATAGAAGCATTCAGAGACAAAGAAAGAAACAGTCATCCAATTAAACACCCAGATACTGCTTCAATTCCCACATTTATCACAGGATTTACAGAAAGTTCACGGTGCATTCAAAGCATCATCAAGAAAAATTGGCCTATTATTTTGCAGGACCCCTTACTCAAAGCCTCCATGCCTAAGACACCCAAGGTAATTTTTAAAAGAGCTCGCTCATTAAAGAACCAAATAGCACCAAGCAATAGGAAGCAAGATTGCCCCCAAACGTGGTTGAGATCTAACATAGTGGGGAGTTTTAGGTGCGGAAATGCCCGTTGTGGTTGTTGTCCCTTTATTTTACATGGCACGAAGCAGTTGGAACATCCAGATGGGGTTTTGACACCACTCAAACACTTCATCAACTGCGCAACAGAATTTGTAATTTACGTACTAATCTGCAAGTGTAATAAATTCTATGTGGGAAGAACAACTAGACCTTTGAGAAAAAGACTTGGTGAGCATAAATGTAACATCTTGGCCAAATCTGAAAAACATAGTGTACCAAGACACTTTGCGAAATACCATCAGTCCGATCCCAGTAGTCTCAAGATCATAGGCCTGGAGAGCATTCCATCTACAATCTCCAGAGGCCTCCGATACAAGAAGCTGTGCGAACAAGAGGTTTTCTGGATCTTCAAGCTAAATAGCCTGACGCCGAATGGATTGAATGAGGACCTGGAAGTTCGAAGTTTCCTCCAATGAGTCTCTGCTTGTTTGATCTAAACTTTATCTGTAATACATCTGTTCCCTTCCCCCCAATTTTTGTCTCTCCTCCCACCCTTGTGGGAACCCCTCCATCTGGTCCTTTTTTCCTCATGTTTCCTTCCAGGCCTCTCCATCCCTCCCAGCCCCTTACCCTCCCTTCCCTCTGTTCCTTTTCCCCCCCTTCCCCCCTTTTCTCCCCCCCCCCCCTCCCCTTCCCGCCACTTTCCCCCCCCCCCCTTTTCCCTCCCCTCCCCCCCCTCCTCCCCCCCTCATTTTTGTGAGCTGAGCCGGCTTAGGGCCTCTAATTCAAGCCCCTTCCCCGTTTTCAGATTTTTCAAATCCATCTGCCCTTTAGCCAGGATTGACCGTTTAGTTAGAAATATTGCCTAAGTATCATGACCATCGTAAGAGGGAGAGGTCCCCTGAGAGTGATGTTTTGTCCTCTATACACAAATGCGACCATAAAATCGCATAGGCCGCCCCAGCGACATATAGCCGCTCTTATGTCAGGCTGATTGGATGTACAATCACCACCCTGATACCAGCATCCAGGCGGAATGTCCCTATTTTTATCATTATTATCTTTTAACAAAACCCTTTTATAATTACTTCCTTTTCACTAGCTAGTTTCCCTTTTTGACATGTGCAGCTAACTTTTGATTGCTGACAATTTTTAATTCCGCATGTCTCTCCCTTAACCAATTTTTAATTCCGCATGTCTCTCCCTTAACCTGTGTAATGGACAGGTTGTGGGTTTGACCCTCCAAGCACGAATTACAGCCTTTGTGGAATTAGCAATAGAGCACTATGCTATCAGCTACACTTGCCTCCAGTTTGTCAGACTGAAATGAATAGTTAATGGCTAGATTAGCTAAAATCTAACAAACCCACATATAGACAAATGACAGTTAATACTGTCATTTGCGATGTCCTATTAACTTTTGAATTCCATTTTTATGCTTGTTTAGAAACAAGTTTTTAAAATCATGTTAGCTTTATTTTGTATTAATGTTTTTACAGTCACTGTGTTTTTAAACTGCAATCATGTTCTAAGTCCCTGGCGATCAGCCTAGCGTAAGATTAAAGGAGGTACCACACAGTCCTGTGGACCTCCTACGGATTTACTCTCCACCCACCCAGCTGGAGATAAAATGATCGCCGTCTCCGCCGTCACGTCACCTGACGAAGGCGTGGTCAACGCCGAAACGCGTCGTGACGTCAGACGGCTTCCCCGCGACCTGGCTCCGCCCACCGCTCTCGACTCCTCCGCTAACAACCACGCTCCCTGCTGCTCTGGCCAAGCACGGGCGACAGGAAGCGATTGTCGGCAGGCTGTACAGGCGCATTTGACTACGATACACTGTGAGTGTAACTTTTTATTGCGTGTTATTGAAGTAAAAAGGTTTATTGCACCAGCGGTGCGCTCCTGTTTTCTTTTTCACTTTTGCAGTGAAAAGATATGCAGTGACTGCTGGTATATAATACAATGTGAAGTCAAACAGGTGCAGTGAAAATGTATGCAGTGACTGCTGGTATATAATACAATGTGCAGTCACACAGGTGCAGTGAAAAGGTATGCGGTGACTGCTGGTATATAATACAATGTGCAGTCACACAGATGCAGTGAAAATGTATGCAGTGACTGCTAGTATAATACAATGTGCAGTCACACAGGTGCAGTGAAAAGGTATGCACTGACTGCTGGTGGTATGATACAATTTGCAGCCACACAGGTGCAGTGAAAAGATATGCAGTGACTGCTGGTATATAATACAATGTGAAGTCAAACAGGTGCAGTGAAAATGTATGCAGTGACTGCTGGTATATAATACAATGTGAAGTCACACAGGTGCAGTGAAAAGGTATGCACTGACTGCTGCTATAATACAATGTGCTGTCACACAGGTGCAGTGAAAAGGTAAGCAGTGACTGCTGGTATATAATACAATGTGAAGTCACACAGGTGCAGTGAAAAGGTATGCACTGACTGCTGCTATAATACAATGTGCTGTCACACAGGTACAGTGAAAAGGTAAGCAGTGACTGCTGGTATAATACAATGTGCAGTCACACAGGTGCAGTGAAAAGGTATGCAGTGACTGCTGGTATGATACAATGTGCAGTCACACAGGTGCAGTGAAAAGGTATGCAGTGACTGCTGGTGGTATGATACAATGTGCAGTCACACAGGTGCAGTGAAAAAGTATGCAGTGACTGCTGGTATATAATACAATGTGCAGTCACACAGGTGCAGTGAAAAGGTATGCGGTGACTGCTGGTATATAATACAATGTGCAGTCACACAGATGCAGTGAAAATGTATGCAGTGACTGCTGGTATAATACAATGTGCAGTCACACAGGTGCAGTGAAAAGGTATGCACTGACTGCTGGTGGTATGATACAATTTGCAGCCACACAGGTGCAGTGAAAAGATATGCAGTGACTGCTGGTATATAATACAATGTGAAGTCAAACAGGTGCAGTGAAAATGTATGCAGTGACTGCTGGTATATAATACAATGTGAAGTCACACAGGTGCAGTGAAAAGGTATGCACTGACTGCTGGTATATAATACAATGTGAAGTCAAACAGGTGCAGTGAAAATGTATGCAGTGACTGCTGGTATATAATACAATGTGAAGTCACACAGGTGCAGTGAAAAGGTATGCACTGACTGCTGCAATAATACAATGTGCTGTCACACAGGTGCAGTGAAAAGGTAAGCAGTGACTGCTGGTATAATGCAATGTGCAGTCACACAGGTGCAGTGAAAAGGTATGCAGTGACTGCTGGTATAATGCAATGTGCAGTCACACAGGTGCAGTGAAAAGGTATGCAGTGACTGCTGGTATAATACAATGTGCAGTCACACAGGTGCAGTGAAAAGGTATGCAGTGACTGCTGGTGGTATGATACAATGTGCAGTCACACAGGTGCAGTGAAAAGGTATGCAGTGACTGCTGGTATATAATACAATGTGCAGTCACACAGGTGCAGTGAAAAGGTATGTGGTGACTGCTGGTATATAATACAATGTGCAGTCACACAGGTGCAGTGAAAATGTATGCAGTGACTGCTGGTATAATACAATGTGCAGTCACACAGGTGCAGTGAAAAGGTATGCAGTGACTGCTGGTATAATGCAATGTGCAGTCACACAAGTGCAGTGAAAAGGTATGCAGTGACTGCTGGTATAATACAATGTGCAGTCACACAGGTGCAGTGAAAAGGTATGCAGTGACTGCTGGTGGTATGATACAATGTGCAGTCACACAGGTGCAGTGAAAAGGTATGCAGTGACTGCTGGTATATAATACAATGTGCAGTCACACAGGTGCAGTGAAAAGGTATGCGGTGACTGCTGGTATATAATACAATGTGCAGTCACACAGGTGCAGTGAAAATGTATGCAGTGACTGCTGGTATAATACAATGTGCAGTCACACAGGTGCAGTGAAAAGGTATGCACTGACTGCTGGTGGTATGATACAATGTGCAGTCACACAGGTGCAGTGAAAAGGTATGCAGTGACTGCTGGTATATAATACAATGTTAATTCAAACAGGTGCAGTGAAAAGGTATGCAGTGACTGCTGGTATATAATACAATGTGCAGTCACACAGGTGCAGTGAAAAGGTGTGCTGAATGTGCTGGGCCTGGCACAGTATACCAATGAGCAAGGGCCAGCTACGACAGACAGGGCTGTATGTGCAGTGTCAGTGGGCCACACGAAAAAAAGAAAAACATATCACAACAAATATCAGCAAGGAGCAAGCTAACAAGAGCCTAACTAAGCTTTCCCTATCTCTGCAACAACCTCTCTCCTTTCTCTCGCTAAAACAGCAGCACACAGAGTGAGAACATGGCCGACGCTGCTGACTTTTATTGGGGGGGGGGGCTCCAGGAGGGAGTGCAGCCTGATTGGCTGCCATGTGTCTGCTGACTGTGATGTAGAGGGTCGAAGTTTAGCCCAATGATGTGGTATAGGGGGTGGGTCAAGCTCGCTAAAAGTTCGCATTTCGCCGCAGACCCGACCCTGTGTAATTCGGCAAACCGTTTGGGCCGTCTCAAATTATGAGAGGGGGATGCTGCTTTCCTATTGACACACTGTTAGTACTACATGCTTCCCCCCATAAGAGCGGAGAGCACGTGACCTGCCGCAGTTAGTTACTCTGAGGAGCGAGAGACTACCGCTCTCGCTCGTATTCTGCCCAGCAATCAGGTTTATTCTTCCCAATCTTGAAATTACCTGCCTGCAGCCTTCCATGGAAAGCTCTCCACAGAGACTGCCACGGCTTCACCTGTCCCCACCTTCAGCTCCTGCTTCGGGATTCAGAAGAGCCACTGTGACACTGAATGTTTACTGCTGCTATGCAAATGAGGGAGGCGGAAATAATCATGTGGGCAATCCTGGCAAAAAAAATTCAGCTTGAGGATCAGCTGGTTTACACAGATTACTCAGAAAGGACCTGATATGGCAAAGGGGTTGAAAATATTTTGCAGCCTGTAAAATATATGTGCATACCTTACTTGATGAATATATAAAAATCTCTATATATATAACATTGTGTGTGTGTGTGTGTGTGTGATCACTCAAAAACGCCTTGACCGATTTGAACGAAACTTGGCATGCAGATCCCTTACTACCTGGGAGGATATGTTCTGGGGGTCTCATGTCCCCCATGCACACCTGGGTGGAACCACAAACAGCCAATAAGATTTCATCCTTTCACGTCAAATGGAAAACATGTAAAAGCCTGTCATTCTAACAACAATAAAGCCAGAGTCCTTAAACTTGGCACAGCTGGTCAGGGGTGCTCGGATACCTCTTTTCAAAATCCGAATTGATCCTGATACCCAGATATCCGGATCCAGATCGGATATCCGGATCCGAACTTTTGGGTATCCGAATAGAATCGGCTATCCGACCCCAGTATCCGGGATATCCGGGTGGATTTGGATATCTGGATAGGGAAACCAGAAGTGGCCTTTAAATTGCTTTAAAAACGTTTTTAAGGGCAAATGAGGCATGTAGCATTATGTTTTTTTAAAGGGAAACACAAATTGATGATGTGGCTGTCAATTAACATCAGGACTAGGTTCCAGTCAGCGCCGGTCGTGCAGCCCACATTGTGTCCAAAGTCCAGACACCTCCAAAAAATAATGCAACAATTGGGTTAAATATAGGTGGTATCAGCACAGCAGCAGTGGCCTGTGGCACCCTGGCGGTGTGAGCAGCACAGGCAGCAGGAGCAGGGCAATGCAGCAGCAGGTGTAACGTCTGCCAGGAGCATGCCGGCTGTGGCAATTGGCAGTGGCACGTGGCACTTTGCATTTGGCACGTGGCACTTTGCACGTGCCACTTTGCACTTGGCACGTGACAAAGGTGCAAAGTGCCATGTGCAAAGTGCCACGTGCAAAGTGCCACCTGCAAAGTGCCACATGCAACCTGCTACGTGCAAAGTGCCATGTGCAAAGTGCAAAGTGCCACGTGCCAAGTGCAAAGTGCCACGTGCCAAGTGCAAAGTGCCAAGTGCCGAGTGACAGTCAGACAGCAGAGGAGAAGACACTAGTGCACACTAACTGTCACACTGGCACTGCTCACAGCACAGCAGTTCTGTAGTTAGCTAACACAGTAGTACTACTACTCTAACAACTACTAGCACTGACTGCAGTACTACAGTACTACAGAATAACACAGTAATCCTATTCCCTAACCTAACCTAACCTATACGGTAGCTAAGGCTAGCTGGCCAGCAGGCAGCAGCTGACCTGGTCTGTGCACAGCACACACACAGACACCTAGCAGCTGCAGCAGCCCTGCAGCGCACACTCTGACTGTCACTCACTGAATGAAATCAAGTTAGCTGGCTCATTAACAATATAACAATAGTGTAGCGATAGTGAAGGGGTTAATCACTGAACAGCTTTAGGTGTATCACTGTATACAGCACTTGCTAGGCCAGCAGCATTGGAGCATGTCCCTCAGTGAGCATTAGAAGCAAGGACGATATTTCTCATCATGGCTAGGGATGCTCATTCGGATTCTGCGGAAATGCAATTTCCGAAATTCCAATCGGAAATTGCATTTCCGCATCGTAATGCGGAAATCGGTAGTGCAAGTGCGGTAGGCGGATTTCCGCCGGAAATCGTGGAAATTTCCGCCGGAAATCGTAGAAGTTTCTGCTGATTTTAACGTCAATTTTCTCAAAAACTATAAGGTCTTTTTGAAAACTTTTTGTTGCATATTGTTCACATGATTCAGTTTAATAAACCCTAAAAATTAGGTGTTTCTAGGACTTATGGGGGCTTTGCTATTAACCGCTAAATTTGGTGGATTTTTACTGTAATGTAAAATGCAGGAAATCTGCATCTGCCTATTTTCTGCATTTTACATTACAGTAAAAATCGCCGACTTTAGCGGTTAATAGCAAAGTCCCCGTAAGTCCTAGAAACACCAATCGATGTTAAAGTCGGGCGGAAATTCCGCATTGGAATGCGGAAATTGGTAGCGGAAAGCGGAATCGGTAATTGGCAATGGCGGAATGCGCATTTACCGCGGAATCGAAACTGAAATTTCCGACCAAGCCCTCCTTATTATACAGAGGGGACTGGCCAGGGTTCCTTTCTGTGATTGGGTGCCAGGGCTTCTGCTGGGAGCCCTCTGATTGGCTCAATGAGGTCAAGTGGGGCTGGCCAGGGTTCCCTTCTGTGATTGGTTGCTAGGGCTTCTGCTGGGAGCCCTCTGAATGGCTCAATGATGTTGTCTCCTTAGTTACAGTATTCGGATCCGGATATCTGCCGGATATCTGCGGATATCCTGGTATGTGACCAAATATCCACAGATAGCTATCCGGATTTGCACAGAAATCCAGAATCCGAATTGGATAGCTGAAAAAAGGTCGGGTATCCGGGTTACCCGGATATCCGGATTCCGGATGAGCACCACTGCAGCTGGTCACTTGGTGACCAAGGTTAAAAACTCAAGGAAAGTGGATGGAGCATAAAAGAGCCAATCACATTTCTGCAGTTCTTTTTAAATGGAAAAATGTAAACTGCAGCTATTCTTACACATCTCAGGGTTTTCAAACTTGGCGCAGTTAGTCACTGGGCGACTGGAATTAATATTCAGGAAAGTGGGTGGAGCCTACAACAGCCAATCAAAATTCACTTATTGGTTTTCAAGGGGAATATTTAAATTGCTGCCATTCTTACACTGTTCATGGCAGAGGTATCAAACCTGGCACAGTCAGTCATTGGGTCACTGGTATTCAAATTCACTAAAGGGGTGGAGCCACAAACAGCCAATCAGATTTCTTTGCTTGATAAACTGCTTCTTTTCTCATATTTTTGCTGCCAGGAACCTGCAAGCTCACAAACTTGGCCATTGAGTGACTGTGTGTCAAGGTTACAAAAAGTGGGTGGAGCCAAAAAAAATCCCTGAAAAAAATATAAACTGGAGGCATTCTTACACTATTTATGGCAGGGTCCTCACACTTCTCACAGTTGGTGACTGGGATTAATATTCAGGAAAGTGGGTGGAGCCTACAATAGCCAATCAACAGTCACCTATTGATTATCAACTGGAATATTTAAATTGCTGCCATTCTTACACTGTTAATGGCAAAGCCCTCAAACCCAGTACAGTCAGTTATTGGGGGACTGGGGTTAATAAATGGAAAAGGGGATGGAGCCACAAACAGCCAATCAGATTTGTTTCATTTCAATGGGAAAATGTACATTACTGATGCAGAGGACCCCAAATCTCATAAACGTAGTCATTGGGCTTGTTTCACAAAGCCGTGCTAACTGTTAGCACTCTGGTGAAAGGCCCATTATCACGCCTGAACTCAGTTGAGGCGTGATAAAATAAACTCACACGCAAAGTTTGCGCAACGCCATTAAACCCTATGCGACGCTTCACGCGCACCGGACTAAACTTTGCGTGCAGTTTTTCCTTCAAAGCGGTGCTAACCTACTTAGTGCAATGCTTATCACGCCCAAAAGTCTTTAGGCTTGCTAACTAGGTTAGCACCGCTTTGTGAATCAAGCCCATTGTGTGTTAAGGTTATAAAAAGTGGGCAAAGCAAACAACAGCCAAATACATACCCGGGCAAAGCCAGTTCTTCCGCTAGTTATTACCAAAAGGAAGCACCCCAGCCTAAAGTTGTCACCACCACCTTGATACTCAGCTGCTAAAAGACACAAGATGCTTGAAGCTCAACAACTATTGCTGATCTATCACCAGAGGTTGTTCAAATAGACTTCTACATGTGTGGTAAACATAAACATCTCTCTCATGCTTACTGTATGTCTTCTGTTATGTGTAAACTTTAAAGGATTTTTTTTTTCATTTTTGTTACCCTCAGAAGTCCCTTTGTTTAACTTGGTCAAGACAACACAAATGACATTTATATTGTGCTTTTCTCCTGGCAGACTCAAAGCGCCAGGGCTGCAGTAGTACGCCCTCTATAGGCAGTAGCACTGTTGGTGAACTTGCTCAAGGTCTCCTACTGAGTAGGTGCTGGCTAATTGAACAGGGAGAGCTGAGATTTGAGCCCACGTCTCCTGGTCAGAGGCAGGTCCTTAACCAGTGCACTACTTTCAGTCATCAGTGGTACCAGCTGGCAGCTGTGAGGCAGATAATTAGGGGGCTGGCAGCAATTCGGTAAAATGGGCATTACATAGAGCACAATTTTAATTGCAGCAACAGTGCTTTCCACCCCACTGTGTAATTTGGGTACCATATATTTAGTGGTTATAGGCAGTACACATAGCAGTGGAGAGAGTGTTTAGTAGTGGAAGGTGGCACTGATATCAGCAGACATAGTGACATGCCACCTACACTATGTACAGTATAAACTTTTACTTCATGTTAATACTGATATTAAACTAGCTACAGTGTGTCTCAATCCCAGGGTTTTAAAAAATCTCTTAAATGACCTCACCTCCCAGTTATACTTAATTTTATCTTTTTAGAATTGCAGCATGCCTTTGTATCATATGCCAATGTAACCAATTGAAGTGTCCAGGTCTTTACATACGGATACCGTCTGCCTAGGGCCTGTAGAGAGTCTAGGGGCTTGGTGCATGCTAGCCACCCCCCCTCCCCTCCCCCTTCAATCTTACTAAGAAAGCCAAACTGCAAGGATCGTACGCACATCAATCTTCAAAAGCACATAAAATTGATTGTGCCATTTTCCACAAGATGGACCAACAATTGTTTCGGGGGCCATGCAGGATCCCCCTTTATCAAGGCATGTGGTTACTAAGAAAGCCAGGTGACCATCAGCGGTGGAAAATAGTGCTTTCTTGTTTATGGCCTCATTACATCTTAATTATTTTCTGATATGTAGGGTGCTACTGTTAGAGATGTCGCGAACCTCCTATTTTGGTTTGTGAACCTCAAACGCGAACATGCGAAAAAAGTTCACGAACCGGCGAACTTTCGAACCGCCATAGACTTCAATGGGCAGGCGAACCTTCAAAACTACAAACATTAATTGTGGCCACTAAAGTGATGGAAAAGATGTTTCAAGGGGTCTAACACCTGGAGGGGGGCAAGGCGGAATGGGATACATGCCAAAAGTCCTGGGGAAAAATCCAGATTTGACACACAGCAGGGTTTAAGGGCAGAAATCACATTTTATTGCTAAATTGGAGGCCTAAAGTGCTTTAAAACATTTTGCATGTGTATACATCAATCAGGTAGTGGAATTAGTGTACTGCTTCATACTGACAGACTTAAATCACTGTGTAACGCACTGCAAACAGCTGTTTGTGTAGTGACGGCCCTGCTGGACTGGTGCGCACCATAGTGAGAGTGCAGGCCGAGGCGGTTTTCAAGCCCATATGGTCGGGCTGAGGTAGCTGAATGACAGAACAACAGTGACTGAGTGTCCAGCTGATCGAATTTGGTCTGTCCACAATGAAGCAACGACCTTATTATCTATCTTCTTGGGTCAGGTGTGCCCCCCAAACCCAACACACTCATTTAGCCGGTCATTGCTTCATTGTGATACGCAAGCCTCTTCACCGCGGCAAGGTTATGATCACGAAGGGGAATTGGCACATGTACATGCCTTTTGTTTTGTTGTTGTAGCCGCAGCACAGCCAGAAAAATTAGGCAGGTATGTACACGCACCAGAAAAATTATTATAGCGGCCGCTGCTAGCAGCGACCTTAAAAATTCAGGAATCCACCTAGAGTCTTGAACCCTGTTGGTGGTGGCGGAGAAGGCAGTCAAGCGGCCTGCAGGAAGAGATGCTGTGTAGGGACTGCCTTAGTCTTGGGGCAGGCAGTCACACAGCGTGCAGGCTGAGATGCTGTGTGTGGGAATTGACTTAGTCTTCGGGCGGGCAGTAGCCCTCCGGGATCCATGCCTCATTCATTTTGATAAAGGTGAGGTACTGAACACTTTTATGACCTAGGCAACTTCTCTTCTCACTGACAATGCCTCCAGCTGAGCTGAAGGTCCTTTCTGACAGGACGCTTGAGGCAGGGCAAGACAGAAGTTGGATGGCAAATTGTGACAGCCCTGGCCACAGGTCAAGCCTGTACACCCAGTAGTCCAGGGGTTCATCGCTGCTCAGAGTGTCTACATTCACACTTAAGGCCAAGTAGTCGGCTACCTGCTGGTCGAGGCTAGTGTTGGGCGAACAGTGTTCGCCACTGTTCGGGTTCTGCAGAACATCACCCTGTTCGGGTGATGTTCGAGTTCGGCCGAACACCTGACGGTGCTCGGCCAAACCGTTCGGCCACATGGCCGAACTAAGAGCGCATGGCCGAACGTTCCCCGAACGTTCGGCTAGCGCTGTGATTGGCCGAACGGGTCACGTGGTTCGGGCCCGAACGCGCTCTGATTGGCCGAACGGTCACGTGGTTCGGGTAAATAAATACCCGAACCACGTCATATCTCCGCCATTTGTCTGTGGGTTTAGCTTTGGGTAGGCAGGCAGGGTAGTTCGCTCTCCAGCCACGCTAGCCAGGGTCCCCCCCAGTCATTGTGTGTCGCTGCTGGGAACAGTAGTACACCGCTCGCTCAGCCACACTATATATAGCATTGTTTACTGCCACTGTGTACCTCGCTCAGCCACGCTATATATATAGCATTGTGTTTTCTGACACTCTGTGTACACGGCTTAGCCTGACTAATATAGCATTGTGTGTACTGCCACTGTGCACCTCGCTCAGCCACGCTATATATAGCATTGTGTGTACTGCCACTGTGCACCTCGCTCAGCCACGCTATATATAGCATTGTGTGTACTGCCACTGTGCACCTCGCTCAGCCACGCTATATATATAGCATTGTGTTTTCTGACACTCTGTGTACACGGCTTAGCCTGACTAATATAGCATTGTGTGTACTGCCACTGTGCACCTCGCTCAGCCACGCTATATATAGCATTGTGTGTACTGCCACTGTGCACCTCGCTCAGCCACGCTATATATAGCATTGTGTGTACTGCCACTGTGCACCTCGCTCAGCCACGCTATATATAGCATTGTGTGTACTGCCACTGTGCACCTCGCTCAGCCACGCTATATATAGCATTGTGTTTTCTGACACTCTGTGTACACGGCTTAGCCTGACTAATATAGCATTGTGTGTACTGCCACTGTGCACCTCGCTCAGCCACGCTATATATAGCATTGTGTTTTCTGACACTCTGTGTACACGGCTTAGCCAGACTATATAGCATTGTGTGTACTGCCACTCTGTGTACACCGCTCAGCCAGACTATATAGCATTGTGTTTACTTCCACTCTGTGTCTGCTGGGCCTGGGAACAGTAGTACACCGCTCACCCGCCACTGTATAGCATTGTGCTCTGTGTCGCTGCTGGGAATAGTGGTACTGTATAGCATTTCTGTACTGCCACTGTACTGCTGCCAGTCAGCGTGTACTGTAAGGATAAGTGAAATGAGGAAGAAATCCGGTGAAAGAGGAAGGGGCAAGGGAAGAGGTGTTTCCCCTGACGGTTCACGTACAGGCCAAAGGGGAGCACCCAAGAAAACCCACTCAATACCGCCCATGTTGTCCAGGACAACAACCCTCACAAATCCAAAAGAACAGGACCAGATAATTACTTGGATGACCTCTCAAGCGTCCAGCAGTGGGTTAAGCAGCACCAGCACATCACGCACGAGGTCCGAGTCCTCAGCCAGTTACAAGGAGCCAGTGGGCACAAAGCTGACACAACCGGCAGCGACACCACGCACACAACTGCCAGATAACCAGTCCTATGAATTACCTCAGGACACAATGGGGTATTCGCAGGAGCTATTCCCAGCCCAACAAACTTCCACCTATGAAAGGTCAATGGAGGAACAGCCAGAAATGTTGTGCCCGGATTCACAACCATTAACTGTGGGAAATGCACCGCGCACTGAAATACAAGGCGAGTCCGAGGAGGACTCGGAAACCCAAATCCCAGAGCAAGTTGGGCAGGAGGGGTTGCAATTGCAGGAGGTCGGCCGACAAGATCTGGAAGACGACGTTGGAGTGAGCTGCGCAGAGGTTGTTCTGGGGAGCTCTACTCCACGGCGGCGGCCCCCCACAATGACATATGACGAGTTTGAGGAGATGGAAGAGGAGGGTATGGACAATGTGGACAGAGACCCAGATTTTATTTGTGAACGAGAACATCGCCGTCGTAGCAGCAGCACAGATGAGTCTGTTGAAGAACCCACTGCTGCACGAGTTCGCCTTGTGCCACAAGGTAGGCGGCGCGCAATTTCAGGCACCACAAGCGTGGAAGTTAGAGTGAGAGGCAAAAGAGGAGCAAACAGAAATCGCCAGCAAGGAGGCAGGTGCTCCAAAGTCTGGGCTTTCTTTGAAGACTGCACTGAGGATGTTACCATGGCGATTTGCAAGGTGTGCAAGACTCGCCTGAGCAGGGGGAAAAGTATTAACAACCTCTCCACCACCAGCATGAGCCGCCACATGCTATCCAAACATCCCACTCTGTGGGCAAACGCGGCAGGACAGGGTACCAGCAACACTGCCTCCCTTGGGTTCACCAGACTCACCACCAGACCCGCCTCAGCAGCAGCAGTAGCCCAGCCATTGCGTGGTTCACAACATTCACAAACATCAGACGACGCTGACACTGTCACTTTCCGGAGTAGTGCTCTTGAGGTCTCCCAGTGTTCATCAAACACAACAACCAACAGCCCTTCCGTGTGCAGCGCTACGGTTCAGTTGTCTGTGTCGGAGATGTTTGAGCGCAAGAGGAAATTGCCAGCAAATGACCCCCGGGCCGTGGCAGTAACAGCCAGCATAGCCAAGCTTCTGGCCTGCGAAATGCTGCCATATCGAGTGGTGGAGACAAACAGCTTCAAGGGCATGATGTCAGTGGCCATCCCGCAATAGAGGTGCTGGCTTGCCCGGCAGCCAGCGTTATGTCGGAACGTTGTTTCAGTGCTGCCGGAGGCATCATCACAGATCGGCGTATCCGCCTCTCCACAGAAAATGCAGACCGTCTGACTCAAATTAAAATGAATCAATCCTGGATTGGAAATGACTACGCAACACTCCAGGACCCCAACCAAGTAACATGACCAATGAACATCTGGGATGGTGTAGCATTTCCGGTCCCTGTTTATTGAACCTCTCATCTGTATTACATTTATGACTGCATGGCGGCAAAAAGCATTGCTGCTATATCCGCACGCTTTTTGTCCTCATGCAAGGCCTAGGTTGTTGTGTCTCAAAAACCGTGGCCTTCTCCTCCTGCGCCTGCTCCTGTTCCATCACGTCTGCTGCTGCTGGGTTAGCGTTGCCGCGTGGTCCCTGTTTATTGAACCACTTATCTTTATTACATTTATGACTGCATGGCGGTACAAAGCATGCTATCCGCACGCTTCTTGCCCTCATGCAAGGCCTGGGTTGTTGTGTCTCACAAAGCGTGGCCTTCTCCTCCTGCGCCTGCTCCTGTTCCATCACGTCTGCTGCTGCTGGGTTAGCGTTGCCGCGTGGTCCCTGTTTATTGAACCACTTATCTTTATTACATTTATGACTGCATGGCGGTACAAAGCATGCTATCCGCACGCTTCTTGCCCTCATGCAAGGCCTGGGTTGTTGTGTCTCACAAAGCGTGGCCTTCTCCTCCTGCGCCTCCTCCTGTTCCATCACGTGTGCTGCTGCTGGGTTAGCGTTACCGGTCCCTTTTCCTGGAACCTCTTATATGTATTGCATTTATGACTGCATGCCGTCAAAAAACATGTTACCTGTGCAAAGAAAACAGACATTTCCCGCATTTAAAAGACAGTTTTCCCTTTGAAACTTTAAAATCGATTTTCTCAAAAACTATACGCTCTTTTTGCTAATTTTTTTTCCTCTTGTACCCACTCCCAAGGTGCACATACCCTGTAAATTTGGGGTATGTAGCATGTAAGGAGGCTTTATAAACCACAAAAGTTCGGGTCCCCATTGACTTCCATTATGTTCGGAGTTCGGGTCGAACACCCGAACATCGCGGCCATGTTCGGCCTGTTCGGCCCGAACCCGAACATCTAGATGTTCGCCCAACACTAGTCGAGGCGTTGGTGGAGGGTGGATCCAGAATGGCTAAGGCGAGGCGTTGGACTAAAGAATGTTCGCATGTCTGACATCACCATGAGATCGCTAGAGCATCCTGTCCTTGCCTGCGTGGACATGGGAGGAGGAGGAAGATTACTGGCAGTGGCACCTTTATTCCGTTGTGCTGTGACATCACCCTTAAATGCACTGTAAGGCATAGTTGCCAGCTTGTTCTGCAAGTGCTGCATCTTTTCTGCCTTCTTGTGATTTGGAAACATCTCTGCCACTTTGTGCTTATACCGAGGGTCTAGTAGTGTTGTCACCCAGTAATGGTCATTCCCCTTTAGTTTTTTTTATACGGGGGTCCCTAAACAGGCTGGACAGCATGAAAGATGCGATTTGCACAAAGTCGGATGCCGCCTTACTAGCCATCTCGTCTTGCTCTTCCTCAGTGATCTCAGGTAAGTTCTCCTCCTCCCCCTGGCCACGAACAATACCATGGGAAAGGTGAGAAGCACAAGCCCCCTGCGATGCCTGCTGCAGTTTTTCATCCACCTCCTCCTAAAAAAAAACACCTTCCTCATCTGACTCCTCTTCCCCAGATGACTCCTCCTCCTCCCCCCTCCTCTGTGATGCCACAGGTGTTGATGATGCGGCAGATGATGTTTTCAAAAACTCTTTCTCCTCCTCCTGTTCCTGGTCAAACTCCTCTACAGCTTGATCCACCACTCTACGCACGGCAAGCTCCAGGAAGAAAGCAGATGGGATCAAGTCGCTGATGGCGCCTTCACTGCGACTCACCAGGTTTGTCACCTCCTCAAACGGACGCATGAGCCTGCAGGCGTTACGCATGAGTGTCCAGTACTTTGTCCATAACATCCCCAGCTCCCCAGAGCAAGTCCTTTCAATGTAGTTGTACAGATACTCTTTGATGGCTTTCTCCTGTTGTAGCAGGCGGTCAAACATCAAGAGCGTTGAATTCCAGCGAGTTGGGCTATCACAAATCAAGTGCCTCACCGGCAAGTTGTTTTTCCGCTGAATATCGGCTAAGCACCCAATGACTGTGTAGGACTGCCTGAAATGACCACACACCTTCCTGGACTGCTTACAGGACCTCCTGTAAGTCTGGGTACTTGCACACAAATCTTTGTATTATGAGATTGAGTACATGTGCCATGCAGGGTGCATGTGTCAACTTTCCCAAACTCAAAGCCGAAATGAGATTGCTGCCATTGTCACACACCACGTTGCCGATCTCCAGTTGGTGCGGGGTCAGCCACTGATCCACCTGTTTGTTCAGAGCAGCCAGGAGAGCTGCTCCAGTGTGACTCTGGGCTTTGAGGCAAGACATGTCCAAGATGGTGTGACACTGTCGAACCTGGCATGCAGCATAGGCCCTGGGGAGCTAGGGGTATGTAGTTGGAGAGGATGTAGCTGGAGGAGTAGGAGGAGAAGGAGAGGAGGTGGCAGCAGGCCTGCCTGCAAGCCGTGCAGGTGTCACAACTAGGTCCGCTACACAGCCACGAACTCCCTGCTTGCCAGCAGTCCCCAGGTTAACCCAATGTGCCGTATAAGTTTTGTACCTGCCCTGACCGTGCTTGGCAGACCAGGCATCCGGGGTCAGATGGACCCTTAACCCAACGATGTGTGCCAGAGATGACACCACTAGCCTTTCTACATCATGGTACAGTTTGGGTATCGTTTTTTGAGAAAAGTAATTGCGGCCTGGTATCTTCCACTGCGGTGTCCCAATAGCCACACATTTTCGGAAGGCCTCAGAGTACACCAGCCGGTATGGTAACAGCTGGCGAGATAACAGTTTGGCCAAGCCAGCTGTCAGACGCCGGGCAAGGGGGTGACTGGCAGACATTGGCTTCTTCTGCTCAAAGATTTCCTTCACGGACACCTGGCTGCTGCTGTGGGCAGAGGAGCAGAAAGCAATCAAGGTGAGAGGCGGAGTGGAGGAGGGTTGCTGTGAAGGTGCAAGGGAGAAAGCGGCTGAAGAAGATGCTGCAACCTGAAGGAGGAAGAGGAGGCGGAGGGTGGCTTTGCCTTTGTTTGCTGCTTTTCCTCAGGTGGTCTTTCCATTGCCATTTGTGCTTTTGCATAGGTAGGAGTCCCAGTATAGGTAGGTAGGCATAGGTAGGAGTCCCAGTATAGGTAGATAGGCATAGGTAGGAGTCCCAGTATAGGTAGGTAGGCATAGGTAGGTGCCCTAGTATAGGTAGGTAGGTAGGTAGGCATTGGTAGGTGCCCCCGTATAGGTAAGTTGGTTGCTCCAGTACTTAGGTAGGCATAGGTAGGAGACCAAGTATAGGTAGGTAGGCATAGGTATGTGCCCTAGTATAGGTAGGTAGGCATAGGTAGGTGCCCCAGTAGTTAGCTATACATAGGTAGGAGTCCCAGTATAGGTAGGTAGGCATGGGTAGGTGTCCCAGTATAGGTAGATGGGCATAGGTAGGAGTCCCAGTATAGGTAGGTAGCCATAGGTAGGAGTCCCAGTATAGGTAGGTAGGCATAGGTAGGTGCCCTAGTATAGGAAGGTAGGCATAGGTAAGTGCCCTAGTATAGGTAGGTAGGTAGGCATTGGTAGGTGTCCCCGTATAGGTAAGTAGGTGCCCCAGTAGTTAGGTAGGCATAGGTAGGTGTCCCAGTATAGGTAGATGGGCATAGGTAGGAGTCCCAGTATAGGTAGGTAGGCATAGGTAGGTCCCCTAGTATAGGTAGGTAGGTAGTTGTCCCCGTATAGGTAAGTAGGTGCCCCAGTAGTTAGGTAGACATAGGTAGGTGTCCCAGTATAGATAGTTAGGCAGTGCCTGGCTGGCACAGTAATAGCAATTACCAAGGTCCAGCTGCAACAGATAGGGCTGTATAATGCAGTGTCAGTGGGCAACACACAAAAAAAAACACATCAGGAGAACATTAGCTCTCAAAAGAGCTGTTGTGGGGTGCTATCTTAGCAATAAGAATCAGTCAGGAGCAAGCTAACAAGCCTATAACAGCCTAACTAATCTTTCCCTATGAGAGTCTGCCAGCAGCTGTCCCTTTAATTAATGCAGACACACGAGTGAGTGTAATAGCCAGCGCTGCCTGCCTTTTATAATGGGGGGAGTGGCTCCAGGATAGAGTGTAGCCTAATTGGCTACAATGTGCCTGCTGACTGTGATGTAGAGGGTCAAAGTTGACCCTAATAGTGCACTATGGAGGTGAACTGAACTTCTGGAAAAGTTTGCGTTCCTTGGCGAACGTGAACCAATGGAGGTTCGCCTGCAATTGTTTGCCGGCGAACCATTTGGACCATCTCTAATCCTCACACCTTACATCCATACTGGTGTCTAACTCAGACATAAGAGGTGGTGGTGCAACATGCTTAGCGCCGTCATCTTCTAACAAGAATGGCTGTGAATCAGTTAATTCCCCACCAAATAACTCCTGCAAAGTGTCAAATGGGCCGGATGTGGTGCTATTAGTAGCAGTGGTGGCTGCGGAGGAAGATATGTCATGGTTCCGTGCGGAAGCTGAGGAAGATAAGGTGTTCTGTGTTAAATAGTCAAGTACATCCTGGCAATCTTGGGAGTTGATGGCACATAGTGTACCTTCTGTACACTGTACTTTGGTTTAGGGCCGCACAAAATCACACCACCTCGACCTTGAACAGACCTGCCGGGTGGCCTGCCTCTGGCTCTGCCTCTGCCTGTTGTTTTGTCCATATTGGGGGGGATGAAGTGAAATGTATGCACTGACTTAACTAATACAATGTGCGGTTACACAGGTGCAGTGAAAAGGTGACTGCTGGTACAACAATGTGTGGTTACACAGGTACAGTGAAAAGATTGCAGTGACTACTGGTAAAAATATGTGTGGTTACATAGGTGCAGTGAAAGGGTGACTGTTGGTACAACAATGTGTGGTTACACAGGTGCAGTGAACAGGTTGCGGTGACTGCTAGTACAATAATGTGTGGTTACATAGGTGCAGTAAGCAGGTTGCAGTGACTGTTGGTACAACAATGTGCGGTTACACAGGTGCAGTGAAAAGGTTGCAGTGATTGCTGGACTCAGGGGTCTAGTCCTGGGAAAAGAGGTGAGTGGACTCACCTCACACCACACCACCAAACGCCGCCACTCGACACTCCCACCCCCCACCCCCCCCCACCCCGGCACAAAAAAATAGTCTATTGCACTGGTTGCTGTTGGGAGTAAGGGGTCCCGCTGCATGCTATTGGGAATGTGAAGTGTGAGTCCCACTGGGAGCTACTGAGAAATGTGTGTGGGGGGGACGGGACAGGGAGCTACTGAGTAGTGGGGGGCACATCAGGACCTACTAAGATGTGAACTCGCTCTAGCCTGTGTATGAGGGTTTTCTTACCAAGTAGTGGGCAGCACAGTGGCATAGTGTATAGCACTTTCGCCTTGCAGCGCTGGGCGACAGTGCTCCCCGTGTTTGTGTGGGTTTCCTCTGGGCACTGTTTCCTCCCACATCCCAAAAACATACAGATAAACTAGACAACAACAGACACATTACTATCGTACATATTAGATTGTGAGCTCCTCTGAGGGATCAGTTAGAGACATGACTATATAAACTCTGTAAAGTGCTGTGGAAGATGATGTATTAGCAATAATAGTGGGATGGGAGGAAGCCAGCACTAATGTAGCACCAGTTGGTCTCTATACACACACAGGAGAAGCAGACTGATAAAGCAGACAGCAAGAGGAGGAGATTGACAGAGGTGACAAACATGCAAGTCAGTCACCTCTCTTGTAAACACACACTACACAAAAGGCTTTCCTGAATCTCAGCACCCCCATGTCATCCAAAGCAGTGGCTGTACACATCTTCCCCCTGCTGAAGTATTACTTTCTCTATAGCACTTCAGGCAGACTATTCCAGCTCAGGAAGGGTTAAACATTTACTAATAGACCATCATTTACCTCTAGAGAAAGAACAGATATTTCTTACCAAGATGTGTGCGCTCACAAGGGAGGGCAGATAAAGAGAGAGAGAAGGTGTCCATACCTCGAATCACCCTTGGCAGCTCCTACTTCTGTTTCATCGCCCCCTCCCCTCCCAGTAAGTGCCGAGGGAGGAAACATAAGGTGGTCTCAAGAAAGGGGGTCATGCTGGGAGTCAATGTGTCTGATCTCCTAGAAGGCAGCTGCAGACAGTCACAGACAGATGATCAGAGAGCTGTCTCTCCTCCTTGCTTTCAAACTTCCCGGGAAGTCTTGCATCTCCATGCACGCTGTGCAAGCAGGGGGCGGTACCGGCCACTCACAGGCAGAACCATAATTCACTGCAGCTAGAGGGGAGATCTGCCGCTGCCAAAAAGTGCCAAGGTAGGGGAACATCCACAGTGAGATAGAGAGCCAAGGGCTAATTTTAAACGGATGGCAAAGGCAAATATAGGGACTGTGTAGACAGCCAGATTTTGCACTGTTGTTAAAATCCAGACACCTGGCAACCCTGTAGGGTGGACGACGTCCACCCTCTGAAAAAAATAGGTGGACGTCGTCCACCTGCGTTCACGCAGGACTCGACCACTGCACGGACTGGTATTACACAATACAATGTGCAGCTGTCACACACACAGGTGCAGTGAACAGTTATGCAGTGACTGGTATTATATAACACTTCGTGCTTTCACGCAATTGCAGTGAACATGAACAGGTATGCACGGTCGGACTGGTATTATAAATGTGCAGCTGTCACACACAGGTGCAGTGAAAAGGTAGGCACTGAATGTGCTGGGCCTTGCACAGTATAGCAATTAGCAAGGGCCAGCTGCGACACACAGGGCTGTATAATGCAGTGTCAGTGGCACACACACAAAAAAAAACTTCACAAGAACATTAGCTCTGAAAAGAGCTCTTTTTGTGGTGCTTTTCAATAACAAATATCAGCTAGGAGCAAGCTACAAGAGCCTAACTAATCTTTCCCTATGTGTACAGCAGGTTTCTCTCCCTTCTCTTACTACTGCAGCAACACCGAGCGAGATAATGGCCGATGCAGCTGCCTTACATGGGTGGGGGGGGGGGGGGGGCTCCAGGAGGGAGTGCAGCCTGATTTGCTGTCATGTGTTTGCTGACTGTGATGTAGAGGGTCAAAGTTTAGCCCAATGATGTAGTATAGGGGCGGGTCGAGCTTGCTATAAAGTTCTCATTTCTGCGCGAATGTGAACTAGCGATGTTCGCACGAATAAGTTCACGCCCGAACCGTTTGGGATAACTCTATAGCTACTGTTTGAAACAGCCCTCCATATGCTGTGCAAAACATTCATACAAACATTGTGTTAACATGTTCTTGCAACAGAAAATAGCATTGTGTAATTGATTTTACATAAAATTGCCACCTGCACTGGTAAAAGCACAGAAAGAGAGGCAAAACAAATCAAAAGAAGACACAAACAGCAATAAAACTTCATACATGCTAATATTTCCTGCTGTATCCGGCAAGGACAAAATCTGATCTGTAGTTTTTATCCTTAAAGTGTCCCTGATACGACATGTGACGTGGTGAGATAAACATGTGTATGTACAGTGTAAAACATATTAATAACCAGGCTGTTTTACTCGTTGTATTTTTGCTGTCTGAAATAGTTAATTTTTGGGCATGGAAGTAACAGTCTTGTCGGTAGCTTGTGAGAAATATAGGAAACATCACTGATAAACATATTACAGCCACAAAAGTTTTCCTGACAGAATACAACTTCACAGAATCAGTAAGTGCCTGTTTCTCATGCTATTGAACACTTACAAGATTTGACGTTCTGTATTGTATGGGGTAATACAACCATTTCAAGATTGACTTATGAATACTGCTTGCAACACGCTGTTTGATTCCAATTGGAGAAATTTATACCAATATGATGGAATGATGGAATGCTAAGCAAGAGTAATAGACTTTTATTGAAGCAGTGGTTAACATGCATTTGAAAGCCCATGCTGAGGTAGAAGATTTTTTGGGAAGGAATGTTGCTTTTTTAATTGCGCATATTTTTGCAAATATTTTTATACATGATTTTAGCTTGTCTGCAGACATTTTTTTATTGAATACATGAATGGCCATTTGCTGCATATCTATGATTGAGATATCGCAGGGTCACTGACCATCAACCATATTGAGGCAAAATCTTGCAGTGTATGGAGTGTTGGGTGCAGATTGTTGCTGAGTTGGTTGGATGTGTGATGTTGGGAGATTGATTGCGGGGTTAGTGGATGGCCTTTGTCTATGAGGATTTAATTGTGCATTCATTGAGTGCTGTGCATAATAATTTTCAATAAAGCTTTAAAGGGATACGGGGCTTCTAATGGTCCCCCACAAGCATCCTGTGCACGCGCAGTCACTCACCGATGCTCCGGCCCGCCTCCGGTTCACTTCTGGAATTTCAGACTTTTAAGTCTGAAAACCACTGCGCCTGGGTTGCCGTGTCCTCGCTTCCCCTGATGTCACCAGGAGCGCACGGCGCAGACACAGACCATACTTGGCCTGCGTAGTACGCTCTTGGTGACATCAGCGGGAGTGAGGACATTGCAACGCAGGCGTAGTGTTGGGCGAACACCTAGATGTTCGGGTTCGCGAACGTTCGCCGAACATCGCCGCGATGTTCGGGTGTTCGTGCCGAACTCCGAACATAATGGAAGTCAATGGGGACCCGAACTTTCATGCTTTGTAAAGCTTCCTTACATGCTACATACCCCAAATTAGCAGGGTATGTGCACCTTGGGAGTGGGTACAAGAGGGAAAAAAATATTTGAAAAAGAGCTTATAGTTTTTGAGAAAATTGATTGTAAAGTTTCAAAGGAAAAACTGTCTTTTAAATGTGGAAAATGTCATGTTTCTTTGCACAGGTAACATGCTTTTTTTCGCCATGCAGTCATAAATGTAATACAGAGAAGAGGTTCCAGGAAAAGGGACCGGTAACGCTAACCCAGCACCAGCAGCAGCAGACGTGATGGAACAGGAGGAGGCGCAGGAGGAGAAGGCCACGCTTTGTGAGACACAACAACCCAGGCCTTGCATGAGGACAAGAAGCGTGCGGATAGCATGCTTTGTACCGCCATGCAGTCATAAATGTAATAAAGATAAGTGGTTCAATAAACAGGGACCACGCGGCAACGCTAACCCAGCAGCAGCAGACGTGATGGAACAGGAGGAGGCGCAGGAGGAGAAGGCCACGCTTTGTGAGACACAACAACCCAGGCCTTGCATGAGGACAAGAAGCGTGCGGATAGCATGCTTTGTACCGCCATGCAGTCATAAATGTAATAAAGATAAGTGGTTCAATAAACAGGGACCACGCGGCAACGCTAACCCAGCAGCAGCAGACGTGATGGAACAGGAGGAGGCGCAGGAGGAGAAGGCCACGCTTTGTGAGACACAACAACCCAGGCCTTGCATGAGGACAAGAAGCGTGCGGATAGCATGCTTTGTACCGCCATGCAGTCATAAATGTAATAAAGATAAGTGGTTCAATAAACAGGGACCACGCGGCAACGCTAACCCAGCAGCAGCAGACGTGATGGAACAGGAGGAGGCGCAGGAGGAGAAGGCCACGCTTTGTGAGACACAACAACCCAGGCCTTGCATGAGGACAAGAAGCGTGCGGATAGCATGCTTTGTACCGCCATGCAGTCATAAATGTAATAAAGATAAGTGGTTCAATAAACAGGGACCACGCGGCAACGCTAACCCAGCAGCAGCAGACGTGGTGGTACAGGAGGAGGTGCAGGAGGAGAAGGCCACGCTTTGTGAGACACAACAACCCAGGCCTTGCATGAGGACAAGAAGCGTGCGGATAGCATGCTTTGTACCGCCATGCAGTCATAAATGTAATAAAGATAAGTGGTTCAATAAACAGGGACCACGCGGCAACGCTAACCCAGCAGCAGCAGACGTGATGGAACAGGAGGAGGCGCAGGAGGAGAAGGCCACGCTTTGTGAGACACAACAACCCAGGCCTTGCATGAGGACAAGAAGCGTGCGGATAGCATGCTTTGTACCGCCATGCAGTCATAAATGTAATAAAGATAAGTGGTTCAATAAACAGGGACCACGCGGCAACGCTAACCCAGCAGCAGCAGACGTGATGGAACAGGAGCAGGCGCAGGAGGAGAAGGCCACGCTTTGTGAGACACAACAACCCAGGCCTTGCATGAGGACAAAAAGCGTGCGGATATAGCAGCAATGCTTTTTGCCGCCATGTAGTCATAAATGTAATACAGATGAGAGGTTCAATAAACAGGGACCGGAAACGCTACACCATCCCAGATGTTCATTGGTCATGTTACTTGGTTGGGGTCCTGGAGTGTTGCATAGTCATTTCCAATCCAGGATTGATTCATTTTAATTTGAGTCAGACAGTCTGCATTTTCTGTGGAGAGGCGGATACGCCGATCTGTGACGATGCCTCCGGCAGCACTGAAACAGCGTTCCGACATAACGCTGGCTGCCGGGCAAGCCAGCACCTCTATTGCGTACATTGCCAGTTCGTGCCAGGTGTCTAGCTTCGATACCCAATAGTTGAAGGGTGCAGATGGATTGTTCGACACAGCTACGTCATCTGACATGTAGTCCTTGACCATCTTCTCCAGGCGATCGGTGTTGGAGGTGGATCTGCACGCTTGCTGTTCAGTGGGCTGCTGCTGCATGGGTGTCAGAAAATTTTCCCACTCCAAGGACACTGCCGATACCATTCCCTTTTGGGTACTAGTTGCGGCTTGCGTTGTTTGCTGCCCTCCTGGTCGTCCTGGGTTTGCGGAAGTCAGTCTGTCGGCGTACAACTGGCTAGAGGAGGGGGAGGATGTCAATCTCCTCTCTAAAGTCTCCACAAGGGCCTGCTGGTATTCTTCCATTTTGACCTGTCTGACTCTTTCTTCAAGCAGTTTTGGAACATTGTGTTTGTACCGTGGATCCAGAAGGGTATAAACCCAGTAATTGGTGTTGTCCAAAATGCGCACAATGCGTGGGTCACGTTCAATGCAGTCTAGCATGAATTGAGCCATGTGTGCCAGAGTCCTACCAGAATCCTCATCATCCTCTTGTGAGCGTTGTGATAGTTGTTGTGATGCATCATAGTCGTCACCTTCCTCCTGGTCTGCTTCTGCTGACCATTCGCGCTGAATTGTGGAAGTCCAACGTGCACCGCTCTGGCCCTCGTCAGTGGTGGCATGAAATTCCTGCTCCAACTCCAGCTGTTCCTCCTCCTCTTCTTCGTCATAGCTGCTGGGGCCAGCGTTCCCTGAGGCGGATGGCCTGATGTTGGTACCATCACGCTGATCGTTTTCTCCTTCAGATTCCCCCAGTTGCATCATGACAGCTATTTCCTTGATTTTCAACATTGACCTCTTCAGTAAACACAGCAGTGGTATGGTAATGCTGACTGAAGAGTTGTCACTGCTCACAAGCAACGTGGATTGCTCAAAATTTTGGAGGACTTGGCAGAGGTCCAACATGTTGGCCCAATCGGATCCACAGAAGCTTGGCAGCTGTCCGGATGCGCCTCGGTACTGCACCGTCATGTACTGGACCACTGCACTCTTCTGCTCACAAAAGCGGGCTAGCATGTGCAGCGTAGAATTCCAGCGCGTAGGGACATCACACAGCAAGCGATGGTGGGGGAGATTGAAGCGCTCCTGCATCTTGGCGAGTGCCCCCGAAGCAGTACTGGAATTTCTACAATGTTTGGCCACTCGACGCACCTTCAACAGAAGATCGGCCACGCCTGGGTATGTCCTCAGGAACCGCTGAACTACTAGGTTCATCACGTGCGCCAGGCAAGGGATGTGTGTCAGCTTAGCCAACCTTAAAGCGCGAATGAGATTACTCCCATTATCACACACAACCATGCCCGGTTTCAGGTCCAGCGGTGCCAGCCACAACTCCGTCTGTTCCTTTATTCCCTTCCAAATTTCCTCCCCTGTGTGCTGCTTATCCCCAAGGCAGATCAGCTTCAGCAATGCTTGCTGACGCATGCCAACAGCTGTGCTGCACTGCTTCCACGATCCTACTGCTGCTGGGTTAGCGTTTCCGGATGAGGTACAGCTTTGAGATGCGTTGGAGGAGAAGGAGTCAGAGAGTTAGGTGCTGCTGTTGTTATCCAGTGGGAGGGACGGCGGTGCAGCTGTTTGTGGCGTGGGCAACACCCGCGCCGTAGCAGGTGAGGAATCGCTGCCAGGCTCCACAAGGTTCACCCAGTGCGCGGTAAGGGAGATGTATCGACCCTGGCCGAACGCACTCGTCCAGGTGTCAGTGGTGAGGTGAACCTTGCAGGCAACGGCATTCTTCAAGCTTCGGGTTATTTTGCTGACCACGTGCTCATGCAACTCAGGCACTGCAGAGCGTGCAAAGTGGTAGCGGCTGGGAACCACGTAACGTGGGATGGCCACTGACATCATGCCCTTGAAGCTGTTTGTCTCCACCACTCGATATGGCAGCATTTCGCAGGCCAGAAGCTTGGCTATGCTGGCTGTTACTGCCACGGCCCGGGGGTCATTTGCTGGCAATTTCCTCTTGCGCTCAAACATCTCCGACACAGACAACTGAACCGTAGCGCTGCACACGGAAGGGCTGTTGGTTGTTGTGTTTGATGAAGACTGGGAGACCTCAAGAGCACTACTCCGGAAAGTGACAGTGTCAGCGTCGTCTGATGTTTGTGAATGTTGTGAACTATGCAATGGCTGGGCTACCGCTGCTGCTGAGGCGGGTCTGGTGGTGAGTCTGGTGAACCCAAGGGAGGCAGTGTTGCTGGTACCCTGTCCTGCCGAGTTTGCCCACAGAGTGGGATGTTTGGATAGCATGTGGCGGCTCATGCTGGTGGTGGAGAGGTTGTTAATACTTTTCCCCCTGCTCAGGCGGGTCTTGCACACCTTGCAAATCGCCATGGTAACATCCTCAGTGCAGTCTTCAAAGAAAGCCCAGACTTTGGAGCACCTGCCTTGCTGGCGATTTCTGTTTGCTCCTCTTTTGCCTCTCACTTGAACTTCCACGCTTGTGGTGCCTGAAATTGCGCGCCGCCTACCTTGTGGCACAAGGCGAACTCGTGCAGCAGTGGGTTCTTCAACAGACTCATCTGTGCTGCTGCTACGACGGCGATGTTCTCGTTCACAAACAAAATCTGGGTCTCTGTCCACATTGTCCATACCCTCCTCTTCCATCTCCTCAAACTCGTCATATGTCATTGTGGGGGGCCGCCGCCGTGGAGTAGAGCTCCCCAGAACAACCTCTGCGCAGCTCACTCCAACGTCGTCTTCCAGATCTTGTCGGCCGACCTCCTGCAATTGCAACCCCTCCTGCCCAACTTGCTCTGGGATTTGGGTTTCCGAGTCCTCCTCGGACTCGCCTTGTATTTCAGTGCGCGGTGCATTTCCCACAGTTAATGGTTGTGAATCCGGGCACAACATTTCTGGCTGTTCCTCCATTGACCTTTGAAAGGTGGAAGTTTGTTGGGCTGGGAATAGCTCCTGCGAATACCCCATTGTGTCCTGAGGTAATTCATCGGACTGGTTATCTGGCAGTTGTGTGCGTGGTGTCGCTGCCGGTTGTGTCAGCTTTGTGCCCACTGGCTCTTGTAACTGGCTGAGGACTCGGACCTCGTGCGTGATGTGCTGGTGCTGCTTAACCCACTGCTGGACGCTTGAGAGGTCATCCAAGTAATTATCTGGTCCTGTTCTTTTGGATTTGTGAGGGTTGTTGTCCTGGACAACATGGGCGGTATTGAGTGGGTTTTCTTGGGTGCTCCCCTGTGGCCTGTACGTGAACCGTCAGGGGAAACACCTTTTCCCTTGCCCCTCCCTCTTTCACCGGATTTCTTCCTCATTTCACTTATCCTTACAGTACACGCTGACTGGCAGCAGTACAGTGGCAGTACAGAAATGCTATACAGTACCACTATTCCCAGCAGCGACACAGAGCACAATGCTATACAGTGGCGGGTGAGCGGTGTACCACTATTCCCAGCAGCGACACAGAGCACAATGCTATACAGTGGCGGGTGAGCGGTGTACCACTATTCCCAGCAGCGACACAGAGCACAATGCTATACAGTGGCGGGTGAGCGGTGTACTACTATTCCCAGAAGACACAGAGTGGCAGTAAACAGAATGCTATATAGTGTGGCTGAGCGAGCGGTGTACTACTATTCCCAGCAGACACAGAACAGTAAACAGAATGCTATATAGTGTGGCTGAGCGGTGTACCACTATTCCCAGCAGCGACACAGAGCACAATGCTATACAGTGGCGGGTGAGCGGTGTACCACTATTCCCAGCAGCGACACAGAGCACAATGCTATACAGTGGCGGGTGAGCGGTGTACCACTATTCCCAGCAGCGACACAGAGCACAATGCTATACAGTGGCGGGTGAGCGGTGTACTACTATTCCCAGCAGACACAGAGTGGCAGTAAACAGAATGCTATATAGTGTGGCTGAGCGAGGTACACAGAGTGGCAGTAAACAGAATGCTATATAGTGTGGCTGAGCGAGCCGTGTACTACTATTCCCAGCAGACACAGAACAGTAAACAGAATTCTATATAGTGTGGCTGAGCGGTGTACCACTATTCCCAGCAGCGACACACAGCACAATGCTATACAGTGGCAGGTGAGCGGTGTACCACTATTCCCAGCAGCGACACAGAGCACAATGCTATACAATGGCGGGTGAGTGGTGTACCACTATTCCCAGCAGCGACACAGAGCACAATGCTATACAGTGGCGGGTGAGCGGTGTACCACTATTCCCAGCAGCGACACAGAGCACAATGCTACACAGTGGCGGGTGAGCGGTGTACTACTATTCCCAGAAGACACAGAGTGGCAGTAAACAGAATGCTATATAGTGTGGCTGAGCGAGGTACACAGAGTGGCAGTAAACAGAATGCTATATAGTGTGGCTGAGCGAGCGGTGTACTACTATTCCCAGCAGACACAGAACAGTAAACAGAATGCTATATAGTGTGGCTGAGCGGTGTACCACTATTCCCAGCAGCGACACAGAGCACAATGCTATACAGTGGCGGGTGAGCGGTGTACCACTATTCCCAGCAGCGACACAGAGCACAATGCTATACAGTGGCGGGTGAGCGGTGTACTACTATTCCCAGAAGACACAGAGTGGCAGTAAACAGAATGCTATATAGTGTGGCTGAGCGAGGTACACAGAGTGGCAGTAAACAGAATGCTATATAGTGTGGCTGAGCGAGCGGTGTACTACTATTCCCAGCAGACACAGAACAGTAAACAGAATGCTATATAGTGTGGCTGAGCGGTGTACCACTATTCCCAGCAGCGACACAGAGCACAATGCTATACAGTGGCGGGTGAGCGGTGTACCACTATTCCTAGCAGCGACACAGAGCACAATGCTATACAGTGGCGGGTGAGCGGTGTACCACTATTCCCAGCAGCGACACAGAGCACAATGCTATACAGTGGCGGGTGAGCGGTGTACTACTATTCCCAGCAGACACAGAGTGGCAGTAAACAGAATGCTATATAGTGTGGCTGAGCGAGCGGTGTACTACTATTCCCAGCAGACACAGAACAGTAAACAGAATGCTATATAGTGTGGCTGAGCGAGGTACACAGAGTGGCAGTAAACAGAATGCTATATAGTGTGGCTGAGCGAGCGGTGTACTACTATTCCCAGCAGACACAGAACAGTAAACAGAATGCTATATAGTGTGGCTGAGCGAGGTACACAGAGTGGCAGTAAACAGAATGCTATATAGTGTGGCTGAGCGAGCGGTGTACTACTATTCCCAGCAGACACAGAACAGTAAACAGAATGCTATATAGTGTGGCTGAGCGAGGTACACAGAGTGGCAGTAAAAAGAATGCTGAGCGAGCGGTGTACTACTATTCCCAGCAGCGACACAATGACTGGGGGGACCCTGGCTAGCGTGGCTGGAGCGCGAACTACCCTGCCTGCCTACCCAAAGCTAAACCCACAGACAAATGGCGGAAATATGACGTGGTTCGGGTATTTATTTACCCGAACCACGTGACAGTTCGGCCAATCAGAGCGCGTTCGGGTCCGAACCACGTGACCCGTTCGGCCAATCACAGCGCTAGCCGAACGTTCGGGGAACGTTCGGCCATGCGCTCTTAGTTCGGCCATGTGGCCGAACGGTTTGGCCGAACACCATCAGGTGTTCGGCCGAACTCGAACATCACCCGAACAGGTTGATGTTCTGCAGAACCCGAACAGTGGCGAACACTGTTCGCCCAACACTACGCAGGCGCAGCGGTTTTCAGACTTTAAAGTCTGAAATTCCAAAAGTGAACCAGAGGTGGGGCCGGAGCATTGGGGAGTGGCTGCGCGGGCTGTGGGGGACCATTAGAAGCCCCGGGTAAGTTCAACTTATTTTCCCCCGACCCCTTACAGTATCCCTTTAATAAGCGGAGTGCGCAGGAGTTCCAGTTTATAATTTATAGAATACAACTTCTGACTGCAGAGGAAAATAAAAAAAAGGTCAATAATTGATGTATTTTCATTTACGCCGCCACTGAGCAGAGACAACAAAACATTCAAACTACTTTGTAAATGTTTAGATACAAGGTAAAACCATGGGTTACGTAAAAAAAAGTAACTTTTAGGAGTAGGAGGATAAATACAACTAGCCGACCCGCAGCGAAGCATACGCCGAGCTGGAGGGGGTAGCGGGCAGGATGGGGGTATTGGGCACAGTGTGGGGGGGGGGGGGGGTCGGACACCCCCTCCCTCACCTGGGTCCCCCATCTGCGCTCCCCCTCTAGCTTAAGTTCAGCAGCAGCCACCGCTATTAGTAAGAGACAGTGGGCGGGGATGACTCACCTCTTCCGCGTTCCAGCGTGCGTTCCACTGTCGTCACTTCCTGCAATGCCGTCCACTGTATTATAAGTGGATGGCATTGCAGGAAGTGACGATAGTGGAACGCACGCTGGAACGTAGAAGAGGTGAGTCATCCCTGCCCACTGCTTCTTACTGATAGCGGCGGCTGCTGCTGAACTTAAGCTAGAGGGGGAGCGCAGATGGGGGACCCAGGTGAGGGAGGGGGAAGTCCGACCCCCCTCCTCGCTGCTGTGCCCAATACCCCCATCCTGCCCGCTACCTCCTCCAGCTCGGCAGCAAGTGTAGGACCGCCCCTGGTCGTAGGGCGCTCCTTCTTCTTCTTGCTTGGACCGGCCCCTTCTTCTTGCTTGGACCGGCCCTGGGGGCAGGGCGCTACTTCATCTTCTTGCTTGAAGGTTGAGGCACTTACTCTATTATATATATATAGATTGTTTATCTCATCAGTTTACTTTCACCTCGAGTCGGGTTCACTTTATATACAGTCGTTCAAAATAGCATAATAATATTAGATGCCCACTAGCACTGACAATCTGCAAGCCGCTATGAGATCTACGTGAGAATAACACACAGCAGCTCACATCCTGAAGTCCACCAACGGTCTATATTAAGACCATGTTTATTGTTTTTTGGCTAACACCTCTAATGGAAACTCAGGTTTTTCTATAAACAGGATGCTGGGTAAACATCCACTGCCTCCGTGGTTAACAGCCACGCGTCAAAATAGCATTTAAAAAAAAAATGACCTTAAGTTTTGTAACCGGCAACGGAGAGTTATTTGAGAGAATGTCTTGCGATCACAGTTCTCATGGCCACTTAAGTTGCTAACGAAACTTTAAATGTATCAGTGGTCTCAAAATAATGACAGATACAGATTTCAGTGTGGCCAGGATGAAATCAAATAGTCACTTATGAATTGTGTTTTCTTTAGAACCTGCAATTACTATATATGGAAAGTCCACAACTTTTTGACCTGTGGTCTCTGACCCCCACCTCTCCTTTTATAGCTGCTGATTGAGTAGGTCATAAGGATTAGAGTTGGGCCGAACCTCCGATTTTAGGTTCGCGAACCGGGTTCGCGAACTTTCGCGGAAGGTTCGGTTCGCGTTAAAGTTCGCGAACCGCAATAGACTTCAATGGGGATGCGAACTTTGAAAAAAAAAAAAAAATTATGCTGGCCACAAAAGTGATGGAAAAGATGTTTCAAGGGGTCTAACACCTGGAGGGGGGCATGGCGGAGTGGGATACATGCCAAAAGTCACCGGGAAAAATCTGGATGTGACGCAAAGCAGCGTTTTAAGGGCAGAAATCACATTGAATGCTAAATGACAGGCCTAAAGTGCTTTAAAACATCTTGCATGTGTATACATCAATCAGGGAGTGTAATTAAGGTACTGCTTCACACTGACACACCAAACTCCACTGAACAGAACAGGTATGCAGTGGCGGGTTCACTGAACAGAACAGGTATGCAGTGGCGGGTCCACTGAACAGGTATACAGTGGCGGGTCCACTGAACAGAACAGGTATGCAGTGGCGGGTTCACTAAACAGGTATACAGTGGCGGGTCCACTGAACAGAACAGGTATGCAGTGGTGGGTTCACAGAACAGGTATGCAGTGGCAGGATCAATGAACAGGTATGCAGTGGCAGGATCACTGAACAGGTATGCAGTGGCAGGATCAATGAACAGGTATGCAGTGGCAGGATCAATGAACAGGTATGCAGTGGCAGGATCAATGAACAGGTATGCAGTGGCAGGATCAATGAACAGGTATGCAGCCAGGGACAAGCTAAGGCTAACTAATCTTTCCCTATGAGAGACTGCAGTAGCTCGCCCTACTCTAACTAATGCAGGCACACGAGTGGCCACGGCCGCCGCTGCCTGCCTATATAAGGGGGGGTGGGGCTCCAGGGGCTAGTGTAGCCTAATTGGCTACACTGGGCCTGCTGACTGTGATGTAGAGGGTCAAAGTTGACCCTCAGTGCATTATGGGGCGAACCGCAATGGGGCGAACTTTTCCGCAATAAAGTTCGCGTGCGGTACCCGCACGCGAACCACCTAGGTTCGCGCGAACCAGGTTCGCCGGCGAACCGTTTGGCCCAACTCTAATAAGGATACATTAATTCTTTATCTCTCCTGCACATGTCTTATTATTATTATTATTATTTAGTATTTATATAGCACTGAAATCTTCCACAGTACTTTACAGAGCACATAGTCATGTCACTAAATGTCCCTCAGAAAAGCTCAATCTAATCCCTACCATAGACATATGTCCATTGTAGTCTAGGGACACTTTGAGGCTAAGTCAATTAACTTATCTATATGTTATTGGTAAGTTTTGGGGGTGTGGAAGGAAACTGGACTGGGGAGAACATACAAACTTCATGCAGTTAGTACCCCTGCTGAGATTCAAACCAGGGACCCAGCACTGCAAGGCAAGAGTGCTATCCACTATGCCATCATGCTGCCCATACTGTGCTGATTAATTCTCTGAGACACAGATCAAGTGGACGGACACTCTACTGGGCTCTCCTTCCCAAATTTACATACAATTAAGGTTCTGGAGTTTGTGTCCTTTTGAATGTAAGTTTCTCATTATTTTTGTACACATGTATAAGTCATTTACATTATTTCAAACCCCATCATTATTTATTTACACTGTTTGTTTGTTTGTTTTTAATTTCACTGTATTAAATGTTTAAACTTTTTTTTAGTTTAACACAGTACGTATAGTGTTGTGTTGGTTTGAGGAATGGGGATTGCAACCTGCTTACCAGCGCCCCCTGCCTGCTCTCCATGCCCAGACCTAGCATGTGAGCAGGTGTCTGCTCCAAGCTTGAAACAGCTGTAGTCGGAGCAGTGCTTTTTAGCGCAGGAAGATTTGGGCGCAGCCGGCGCCACCATAGACTGTTATTCGAATTACATCTATAGCGGCGCTCAGTGAGTAACTTCAGCGCTGTCAGAAGACGGAGCTGAAGTTGCTCTTAAAATACAATAATTCAGCCATCAGCAATAGCTGGAAGCGAATTATGTAATTCCTCACCATCCATGGCGGCCTGGATAGGGAATAGTATTTAACACGGCCTGGACTTGTGCAGCAGCAGGATCAGCCATATACCGGCTGTGTCCTGTGCCTAAGTTTCCCCGTGCCGATTTCAAATGTGTGCGCAGTAGTGTCGGTGTGGTGAAAATTTGCAACATCTACATGTTGCATAAAATGCTACCTATAGTGAAAATATTTGCAACTTTGTTAGAATTTGCAATCTGTACTATTCCTCTGCCCAACGCGCACCTTCTAACCTTTCTGCCTAACACTAACTTCTCCTCTAACACTAACCTACACCATCCTTTGCCTAAAACTACCCTGTACCTATCCTGTGCCCAACACTAACCTACCCTATACTGTGCCAAAAGCTACCTTCCATCCATCCTCTGCCTCACTAACCTCACTTCTTCTCTCCCTAGCACTAACCTCTCTTCTACTCTGCCCAGTGGCATACCTACCATAAGGCTGCAGGTGCTCAGAGCACCGGGTGTAGCCATGGCTAGGGGTGCCACTGTGGTGCTCAGTCACTGTGTTCTTCCACCTGGGACCTTCTTTCAGAGTTTGGGCAACATTCGGGAAAATAGCAGCAGGCAGTGCAGTGGACTGTACTACTTCCTGCACTAGATGTTGCACCCCTCCCCCTTCCTGTCCTGTGGGTAATGTGTCTCCTCACTCTCTACACACAGCCTGCAGTGAGTGAATGTGCAGAGCATCAAGGTGAGTAAAGAGAATAATTGCTGTGCTGTAGCTGGGACATTAGCAGGGAGAGGTCAGAAGTTGCCTGTTATTAGTAGCCATGTGCACTGGCTGCTGTAATACCAGAGTGCGAGACTATTGATTATTTATCCTGGTCAGAGTAATTTATCAATAATACAGGGCAGTCTGCTGCTGCAGAAGGTGCTGACAGACAACTTCTGTAGTGAGCAGAGAAGCTAGCTCCAGGCAATTTAGATTAGCTTGATTGCAGGTAATCTTATCTCTTTTCCCAGCTCCCCTTCCCACCCTGTTGTCTTCCCCATGACCCTTTCCTCTTTTCAGATTTTAGTGGCTTCTTTTAACAACATGTCCCTGCCAAACAGCACTGGTGATGTCTGCAGTCCTGGTGAGATGTCTTCCTGCCATTTCTCCTCTCCCATCAGGCTCTCTGTCTTGAACCTCTACCTCTTAATCACCCCCCTCCTCCTATGCATCCCCCTTTTTTTATGTCCCCCTTTTCTGACTGTCCTCAGAGAACTCACAATCTAATTGTACCATAGTCATAGTCTAATGTCCTACCATATTATTATTGTGTATTTATATAGCATTGACATCTTCTGCAGCACTGTATAGAGTACTGAGTTTCATAATGATTAGCTCCGCCCACATCCTGATGACTCCTTTCCCCCAATTCCCCCAAAATTTGAGGTGCCTCAACCCCTCACCCCCCCTCCTTTCCCCAGGGGGGGAGGGGGGTGTCTGTAAATAAGCACCGGGTGTCAAATTCGGTACGCCACTGCCTCTGCCTAACACTAACCTTCTCTTATAGGATGTAAATTCTGATAGGTTGTAAAAAATGCTATCAACCGGTCTGATCTGTACCCTGGCTCTTATTTCCCAACTAATTCTCCCTCCTCCCCTCCCCCCAGGATTGCACATAAATATTACACTGCATGGATTTTTTGTGTATATGCCGTCTCAACAAAAAGAACAGCCTCCTGGGTAGTGCCCTGATTTTCTTCTTGACTTCCTCGTATGTGCTCTCACCAACAATGCTGTAAGCACATCTAGTAATTTAGCCAGTAGCGGTCTTGCAGCCGGAGTGGTGGGTGCCTTCTATTGTGCCTGCTTACTCCTCCACAGAGTGCCGTGGTTCTCTTCTAAACTTTGATTGATGTTATGTCTTGTGTGTACATACAGTATGGTGCAGTTAATTACTAGTGTTGGTTTTTGGATTTAGCATTCTGCATTCAGAAACCTAAATAATGCCAAACACTGCACTTCCAGACCCAGGCTAGTGGACAGGGTCATGGGGAGGTCATTCACATACGGTTCATGCTGCGCTTGGTGTGACTCTGATGTTTCCTCCTTCTGGGTTGGAAGGAGGAAACATTGGAGTAACATGAAGAGCGCATGGACCGTAACCCCCGTGATACGCTCCACTAGCTTTAGTGCTGAAGTGCGGTATTTGGCATTATTTGGGTATCTGAATGCTGGATCCCAAATTTGAACACCAACACTATTAATTACACCACGATTAGTTTGGAAGCATCAATATCAGCTACTACTTAGCCAAAACACTGCTGCTTAGCAAGGTGTTGAATTGGTAGCCAGTAGTGATGCTCAAATACCCCTTTTCAAAATTCGAGTTAGGTCGAATTCGAATAGTAAATTATTCGAGGTCAGTCGAATATTCGAGTCGAATAATTTTTACTATTCGATTCGACCTCGGACTTCGAGCTCACTATTCGAGTCGGTATTCGAGCTCACTATTCGAGCTGACTATTCGAATTGGCCTTAAATAGCTTCCAACACTTGTTTTGAGGGTGAATGATGCAAGAAACATCTTTTTTTCCAAGTAACAACAGCAAGTGATTATGTGGGGATGTTCCTTTAAAAAAAAATGTGGAAAGAGAAGTTGTGTCCTTAATTTTGTTCAGTAGTGTTACTGTATATACTTGTTCTTCTTCTTCTTTATCTTTCTTCTTCTTCTTCTAGATCTTCTTCTTCTATATCTTCTTCTTCTTCTTCTATATTGTCTTCTTCTTCTTCTTCTTCTTCTTCTTCTTCTTCATCATCTTCTTCTTCTTCTTCATCATCTTCTTCTTCTTCTTCTTCATCATCTTCTTCTTCTTCTTCATCATCTTCTTCTTCATCTTCATCTTCTTCATCTTCTTCTTCTTCTTCATCTTCATCTTCTTCATCTTCTTCTTCTTCATCTTCTTCTTCTTCATCATCTTCTTCTTCTTCTTCTTCATCTTCTTCTTCTTCTTCTTCATCTTCTTCTTCTTCTTCTTCTTCTTCATCTTCTTCTTCTTCTTCTTCTTCATCTTCTTCTTCTTCATCTTCTTCTTCTTCATCTTCTTCTTCTTCATCTTCTTCATCTTCATCTTCTTCTTCTTTTTCATCTTCTTCTTCTTTTTCATCTTCTTCTTCATCATCTTCTTCATCTTCTTCTTCATCTTCTTCTTCATCTTCATCTTCTCCTTCTCCTTCTTTTTTAATATCGTCTTCTTCTTCTTCACGTATTTCTCTTTTCAATTTTTTTTTTTAAAGAAATGCAGCTATTTTTGAGCGTAACAAATAGCTGGTGGGCGCACGCATGTTGGAAGCGCCATTGTATGTGCTCCCTGGCAGTGGAAACACAAAGACAGCAGGAGGTAAATTCAGCAGCAGGAGGAGGAGGATGAGTGTGTGGCAGCAGGCAGTCAATGAGGCAGGCAGCTCGCCGTGACATAATAGCCCTGGTACCTAGCGGTGATACCAGGGCTGTAAATAAACACAACAGGAGGTCCCAGACAGCGGTCGTGCAGCCCACATTGTGTCCAATACACAACTGGGACAACACAGTTTTCAACCCGGGCACCTCAGAAAAATTAAACCTTTTTTTTTTTTTTTAATGGTTTGTTTGGTTTTGGTTTTGCAACCAATATAGCTATTGTTTGACGTAATAGCTGGTGGCAGAGTGGCAGCAGAAGGTAATTCTGTGTACCCTGGCAGTGGGAAACACAGACAGACAGCAACAGCAGCAGGAGGAATGGAGGAGGAATGTGAGCAGCTATTGTTTGACGTAATAGCTGGTGGCAGAGTGGCAGCAGAAGGTAAATCATCTGTGTAGTGTACCCTGGCAGTGGGAAACACAGACAGACAGCAGCAGCAGCAGCAGGAGGAGGTATGGAGGAGTAGCGTGAGTGTGGCAGCAGGTAGGCAGCGTGACATAATAGCCCTGGTACCTAGCGGTGATACCAGGGCTGTAAATAAACACAACAGGAGGTCCCAGACAGCGGTCATGCAGCCCACATTGTGTCCAATACACAACTGGGACAACACAGTTTTCAACCCGGGCACCTCAGAAAAATTAAACCTTTTTTTTTTTTTTAATGGTTTGTTTGGTTTTGGTTTTGCAACCAATATAGCTATTGTTTGACGTAATAGCTGGTGGCAGAGTGGCAGCAGAAGGTAATTCTGTGTACCCTGGCAGTGGGAAACACAGACAGACAGCAACAGCAGCAGGAGGAATGGAGGAGTAATGTGAGCAGCTATTGTTTGACGTAATAGCTGGTGGCAGAGTGGCAGCAGAAGGTAAATCATCTGTGTAGTGTACCCTGGCAGTGGGAAACACAGACAGACAGCAGCAGCAGCAGCAGGAGGAGGTATGGAGGAGTAGTGTGAGTGTGGCAGCAGGTAGGCAGCGTGACATAATAGCCCTGGTACCTAGCGGTGATACCAGGGCTGTAAATAAACACAACAGGAGGTCCCAGACAGCGGTCGTGCAGCCCACATTGTGTCCAATACACAACTGGGACAACACAGTTTTCAACCCGGGCACCTCAGAAAAATTAAACCTTTTTTTTTTTTTAATGGTTTGTTTGGTTTTGGTTTTGCAACCAATATAGCTATTGTTTGACGTAATAGCTGGTGGCAGAGTGGCAGCAGAAGAAGGTAATTCTGTGTACCCTGGCAGTGGGAAACACAGACAGACAGCAGCAGCAGGAGGAGGAATGGAGGAGTAGGCGAGCAGCTATTGTTTGACGTAATAGCTGGTGGCAGAGTGGCAGCAGAAGGTAAATCATCTGTGTACCCTGGCAGTGGGAAACACAGACAGACAGCAGCAGCAGCAGCAACAGCAGGAGGAGGTATGGAGGAGCAGTGTGAGTGTGGCAGCAGGTAGGCAGCGTGACATAATAGCCCTGGTACCTAGCGGTGATACCAGGGCTGTAAATAAACACAACAGGAGGTCCCAGACAGCGGTCGTGCAGCCCACATTGTGTCCAATACACAACTGGGACAACACAGTTTTCAACCCGGGCACCTCAGAAAAATTAAACCTTTTTTTTTTTTAATGGTTTGTTTGGTTTTGGTTTTGCAACCAATATAGCTATTGTTTGACGTAATAGCTGGTGGCAGAGTGGCAGCAGAAGAAGGTAATTCTGTGTACCCTGGCAGTGGGAAACACAGACAGACAGCAGCAGCAGCAGCAGGAGGAGGTATGGAGGAGCAGTGTGAGTGTGGCAGCAGGTAGGCAGCGTGACATAATAGCCCTGGTACCTAGCGGTGATACCAGGGCTGTAAATAAACACAACAGGAGGTCCCAGACAGCGGTCGTGCAGCCCACATTGTGTCCAATACACAACTGGGACAACACAGTTTTCAACCCGGGCACCTCAGAAAAATTAAACCTTTTTTTTTTTTTATGGTTTTTTGGTTTTTGGTTTTACAACCAATATAGCTATTGTTTGACGTAATAGCTGGTGGCAGAGTGGCAGCAGAAGAAGGTAATTCTGTGTACCCTGGCAGTGGGAAACACAGACAGACAGCAGAAGGGCAGTACACAGCAGCCCACTGTAGGTGTAAAATGTGTGGCTGCAGGCGACGTAATAGTCAAAGTGAACCAGGCTGGCTTAGTGAGCAGGAGCCAGGAGGTGGTAAAGGGTGGTAAGGCACATTAACGATGGTTCCGGCAGCCAGTTCATGTCCCCCTCTCGCCGACAACAGGGGCCAGGAACTCGCCTTCCACCCACGCCTGGTTCATCTTGAGAAACGTCAGTCTGTCCACAGACTTGTGAGACAGACGTGAGCGTTTCTCGGTGACCACGCCACCAGCTGCACTGAAGCAGCGCTCAGACAGCACGCTGGAAGGGGGGCAGGACAGCACTTCCAGGGCGTACTGCGCCAGCTCACTCCAGATCTCCATGCGCTTGACCCAATACTCCATGGGATCAACAGGGGCATCGCTGTCAAGCCCGCTGTACGACCCCATGTAGTCAGCCACCATGCGGGTCAGGCGCTGGCTGTGACCGGAGGAGGATGCTGCTGCATGCATCTCCTCTCTAGTCACTGCTGCCGGAGCCTCTACAGTCCTGTAGAGCTCGTAGCTGAGAGACAGCAGGTCTGTGGGGCGCTTGCTGCTGCTGGATGCAGGCACCTGCTGCTGCCTCTGTGCTGGCTGCTGGACAGTGGGGGTGGAAGGCTGGGGGAAGGCTTCCTCCAAGCGCTCAACAAGGGCCTGCTGCAAGCTCCTTATTTGTTGCGCTGGGTCTCCTCCTGCAGGCGGCAGGAACTGGCTCAACTTCCCCTTGAGGCGTGGGTCCAACATCATGCTGATCCAGATGTCCTCCCTCTGCTTCATCTGGATCACCCTGGGGTCCCTGCGCAGGCACGTCAGCATGTGCGCTGCCATTGGGAAGAGGCGGGCCACGTCTGCTGGCACATCGACGTCAGTGCTGTCCTCATCCTCCTCCTCTGCCGCCTCATCCTCTCTCCACCCCCGCACCAACTCAGCTGCGCTGTGCTGATCCCCCTCATCAGCAGCCAGGTCAGGGACCTCCACCAAGTCCTCCTCCTCCTCCCCCTCAGAGGTGGACTGCGCAGCTGGTTGCCGCTCCTGCTGGTCCAAGGCTGCCGCTCCCTGTTCCAGCAAAGCATCGAGGGCCCTGTTCAGCAGAGAAACCAGGGGCACCCACTCGCAGACCATAGCATGGTCCCTGCTCACCATGTTTGTGGCCTGCAGGAAGGGAGCCAGCACAAAGCACACCTGCTGCATGTGCCTCCAGTCATCATCGGGGACGATGGACGGGATGTTGCTGGTCTTGTCCCTTCTCTGAGCGGCGGAAACAGTGGCCAGGGCAAGGTACTGTTTGACAGCGCGCTTCTGTTCAACCAGACGCTCCAACATCGCCAGGGTGGAGTTCCAGCGAGTCGGAACGTCAAGGATCAGCCGATGGCGTGGCAGATCCAGCTCCTTTTGCACGTCTTCCAGGCTCGCACAGGCTGCAGCCGAGCGCCGGAAGTGACGCACAACATTCCTTGCCGTTTCCAGCAGTTCGCCCATCCCCTGGTAGGTGTGCAGGAACTTCTGCACCACCAGGTTCAGCACGTGGGCAAGACAGGGGATGTGGGTCAGGTTTCCCCTGTCTATTGCGGCAACCAGATTGGCCCCATTGTCGGCCACCACCTCTCCGACTCTGAGGCCTCTGGGGGTCAGCCAAATCCTCTCCTGCTCCTGGAGTTTGGCCAACACATGGGTTGCCGTCAGCTTGGTCTTCCCAAGGCTGACCAAGTGCAGCAGCGCTTGGCAGTGGCGGGCCTTCACGCTGCTGCTGAGGCGGGGGGTTTGGCCAGGTGTGCCGGAGGATGGCAGAGGATCGGAGGAACCTGCTGCAGTTCCCCTGACCCTGCGGGGTGGCACCACCCACTGTGTTGCTGCTGCTGCTGTGCCCGCTGCTGCTCTCCCATCCTCACCCCCTTCCACCAAGCTGACCCAGTGGACAGTGAAGGACAGGTAGCGGCCTGTCCCGAAGCGGCTGCTCCAGGAGTCCATGGTGACGTGGACCCTTTCACCAACCGCGTGCTCCAGCCCTCGCTCCACATTGGCCATCACAAAGCGGTGCAGTGCAGGAATGACCTTGCGGGCAAAGAAGTGTCTGCTGGGGAGCTGCCAGTCTGGGGCTGCGCAAGCAAGCAGCGCACAAATGTCGCTCCCCTCCTGCACGAGCGTGTACGGCAGGAGTTGGGAGCACATGGCCCGTGCCAGCAAGCCGTTCAGCTGCCGCACGCGACGGCTGCTGGGAGGCAGAGCCCTAACCACCCCCTGGAAGGACTCGCTCAAAAGGCTCTGGCGTGGCCTTTTGCTGACACGGGAATCAGCAGACACAGCAGAGGAGGCCACTGAGGACTGGCTGCCAGAACAGGCCTCAGTGTCGGCGGCAGGAGTTGCAGAGGGGGGAGGAGCAGTGTGTTTCCGCACTCCTGCTGGTGCTGCTGGAGGAGCAGGAGGGCAGGTGGCTGCTGTTGCTGCTGCTGCTGCTGAAGGCTGTGCAGTGATGGGTGTGGTGCCACTGCCAGCACCAGATGCCTTCAGCCTCTGGAACTCCTCATGCTGGTGGAAATGTTTAGCCGCAAGGTGGTTGATGAGTGAGCTGGTGCAGAACTTTAAGGGGTCTGCACCTCTGCTCAACTTCCGCTGACAGTGGTTGCAAGTGGCGTACTTGCTGTACACAGTGGGCATGGTGAAATATCGCCAGATTGGTGACTTAAACATCCCCCTACGGCATGGAAGCGCTGCTGCCTGTCTCCCTGTGGTGGTTGGGGGGGGGGCTTGGGGGGCTTGGGTGCGGCTGGTGGTGGTACTGGCAGATGCTGCTGCTGCTGCTGCTGAGCCTGAGACACCAGCAGGCTGTGGGACCTGCCTACTGCTGCTGCCAATGCTTGCAATGATGCGCCTCCTTGCAAGGCCCACAAGAGCATCCTCCTCCTCCTCCTCAGAGCTGCTGAGGACGACATCCCCTGGAGGTGGTGGCACCCAGTCTCTGTCTGTCACCGGGTCATCATCATCCTCCCCCTCCTGAAACATGTCCTGCTGGGATGAGGACCCCCCAAACTCCTCTCCTGATGCATGGATGGGCTGCTTGACTGTCGCCACAGTCTTGCTGTCCAATCCCTCATCCCCCAAAGTGCCCATCAGCATCTCCTCCTCAAAATCGCCAACAACAGCAGACAATTGACTCATGATGCCTGGGGTCAAAAGACTGCTGAATGACAGGTCGCCAACTGACGGTGAACTGGCCTCCTCCCCAGGCCCTGCTGGGCGGCTGCTGCGAACAGGGGTGGTGGTGGTGGTGGTGGTGGTGGTGGTGAGGGTGGAGGCCTCGGATGCAGAGCTGATGGCGGGCTGCTCATCCTCCGTCATGAGTTGCACCACAGTGTCTGCATCCTTTTCCTCAATGGGACGTTTCCGACCCGGCTGGAGGAAAATGGGAGCAGGTGCTACACGCTGCTGCTGCTGTGTCTCTGCAGCGTGAGTTGCAGATGCTCCTGCTGGGCGGCGCCCAAGGCGTCCACGGCCAGTGGCTATGGGAGGAATGTTAGCCACTGACGCTGCTGCTGCTGCTGCTGCGGAACTGTGCATGGTGGCGCGCCCGCGGCCGCGGCTTGCCACAATGCTGCTCCCTCTCCTCCTGATTCCGTTGCTGCCCTTGCCCTTGCCCAAACCGCGCTGGCTGCCACTTCCAGACATCTTCAATGTTTTGGGCGTATAGACAAAAGTTTTTTAAAAGGGCGGGTGAAAAGTGGGGTACTTTAATGGAGTGGGTTGGTTGGTGAGGTGACTGAGTGAGTGTCCCCTAGTACAGTAAGTAAGTAGTAACAGTCAGGAAGTACAAATAGCAGTTACAATAATCAGTAGTAATCACAAGTAAATTTAGTGTGTGTACACTCAGACAGTGAGTGCACGCACGCAGGAGCTAGTAGCCTATGAACACAGTGACTGAGTGTCCTAGACTCCTAGTACAGTAAGAGTAAGTAGTAACAGTAAGTAGAACTAACTAATTACAATAATCAATCAGCGATCAGAAGGAAATGGAGTGTGGGTGTGTGTACACTCAGACAGTGAGTGCACGCACGCAGGAGCTAGTAGCCTATGAACACAGTGACTGAGTGTCCTAGACTCCTAGTACAGTAAGAGTAAGTAGTAACAGTAAGTAGAACTAACTAATTACAATAATCAATCAGCGATCAGAAGGAAATAGAGTGTGTGTGGTGTGTGTACACTCAGACAGTGAGTGCACGCACGCAGGAGCTAGTAGCCTATGGACAGTGACTGAGTGTCCTAGACTCCTAGTACAGTAAGAGTAAGTAGTAACAGTAAGTACAACTAACTAATTACGATAATCAATCAGCGATCAGAAGGAAATGGAGTGTGGGTGTGTGTACACTCAGACAGTGAGTGCACGCACGCAGGAGCTAGTAGCCTATGAACACAGTGACTGAGTGTCCTAGACTCCTAGTACAGTAAGAGTAAGTAGTAACAGTAAGTAGAACTAACTAATTACAATAATCAATCAGCGATCAGAAGGAAATAGAGTGTGGGTGGTGTGTGTACACTCAGACAGTGAGTGCACGCACGCAGGAGCTAGTAGCCTATGGACAGTGACTGAGTGTCCTAGACTCCTAGTACAGTAAGAGTAAGTAGTAACAGTAAGTACAACTAACTAATTACGATAATCAATCAGCGATCAGAAGGAAATGGAGTGTGGGTGTGTGTACACTCAGACAGTGAGTGCACGCACGCAGGAGCTAGTAGCCTATGAACACAGTGACTGAGTGTCCTAGACTCCTAGTACAGTAAGAGTAAGTAGTAACAGTAAGTAAGTAGAACTAACTAATTACGATAATCAATCAGCGATCAGAAGGAAATAGAGTGTGTGTTGTGTGTGTACACTCAGACAGTGAGTGCACGCACGCAGGAGCTAGTAGCCTATGGACAGTGACTGAGTGTCCTAGACTCCTAGTACAGTAAGAGTAAGTAGTAACAGTAAGTACAACTAACTAATTACGATAATCAATCAGCGATCAGAAGGAAATAGAGTGTGTGTTGTGTGTGTACACTCAGACAGTGAGTGCAGTGCGCACACGCAGGAGCTAGTAGCCTATATGAACAGTGACAGTGAGTGTCCCTACGGGTACAGTAAGAGTAAGTACTAAGTAGTAAGTAAGTACAACTAACTAACAATAATCTATCAGTAATCAGAAGGAAATAGAGTGTGTGTACACACAGACAGTGAGTGAGTGCACACACGCAGGAGCTAGCTAGTAGCCTATAAACAGTGACAGTCAGTGAGTGTCCTACTCCTAGTACAGTATAACTACAATACTATTAGTAAAGGACAGCAGAAATACTGGTATAGATGAGAGAAATAAACAGAGGACAGCTGCCCACAGAGGCAAGGCCCCCCTGAGGCCTAAACCTGTAAGCTTGCAGCAGCTGCCTGTCTCTAATGTAACACACAAGCTACTAACTAAAATACAATGTCTAAATAACTAACAACAATATAGGTGTGTATAGGAGGTGTATGTGAGCAAAAACGCTAGGTAAATGACCACAATAGAGCTCTTGCTAAGCCAAAGCACAAAGGAGCAACTCTCTCTCTGTACAAGTCTCAGGCAAGCACGGAGAAACGTAACATGGCGGCCGCTATTTATAGGGTAGGGGCTGGCCAGGGTCCCCCTCTGTGATTGGCTGCCGTCAGAGGGCCTGGGAGCCCTCTGATTGGCTCTAAGGACATCAATCTGGGCTATGACGCTATTCGAGCTCGGTACCGAGCTCGAATAGCGCCGGGTTGCTCGAATAGCTCGAATAGTGAATGGGCTATTCGAGTGTACTCGGATAGCCCATTCGAATAGCTCCAGCTATTCGGAGCTCGAATACCGAGCTCGAATAGCTGAAAAAGAGCTCGAATATTCGAGCTACTCGAATATTCGAGCTCTGCTGAGCACCTGCCTGCCTGTTATGTAGATAAAATGCTTTTTTTCCAGTTATCAGTAGCTGAGAAGTGGATTAGGTACCAGTATTTGGTTACTATAGGTTGTGGATGAAATCCCATCACAGAATTTAAAGCCGATCCGAGATAGAAAAAAACACTATAGAAAGTAACTTGTCTATATATCTTTTCTAAAGTTTTGATGGTTTACACAGTAAATTCAGCTGCAAACAGCGTCAACAGTACATGATTATTTCTTCCTGTGATACAATGAGTGCAGTTATGTTTTGCTTGTCATCATCACACACAGGCAAGCTGCTCTGTATCTCCACCCCTCTGCCTGTGAAAACTCCACTCCCTTCTCCACCCCTTTCCCTCTGAAGTCAGTGTATACAGTATATAGGGGACACAAATATGCAGATCAGATGCTTTGACTGAAGTCTGACCACACTAACCTCATGCTTGCTTCAGGCCTGTGATTCAGTCACTACTGAGGCCAAACGCATCAATGCAATTAGCATAGTTTAAAAGAAAATAAATATGTTAGCCCCCTTATCCGTTTCACTGCACAGTCACTTTAATGTTTAGTGGGGTGGCTAAATTTAGATGTCAGGAAAGGGTTAACACAAGAGGTGAGGTTAAGGTTAGGTGTCAGGAAAGGGTTAACCCAAAGGAAGGGGACTAAGCGTCAGCAGTCGGAAAGGGGTTTTTGTGTGAGGGAGAAACAGCACACTTATAAGTAGGTAGAGGTGATAAAACTAATGTCTGAAAAACATTAAAATACCTGAGACAGTAAGGGCCCTTTTCCACTAGCACGTTTGCGCTAGCTGAATTGCAAAGTCGCAAACCGCTAGCGATTTTACAATCGCTAGGGTTTGTTAAATAACATAGGAATTGTGGTAGGTTATTTCCACTACCACGATTCGTTTTTGCCTCAAACGCGATCACACCGCGGAGCGATATTTGCTGCGATTATGCTATGCACTACAGCATAGCAAAATCGTGAACGCAATCGCTGGAACTTTCCTGCACTTTTGCGATTCAGCAATCGCTAGCGTTCAGCGTGAACGCTAGCGATTGCTAGTGGAAAAGGGCCCTAAAGAATTTAGAGGTGGATAGTCTTATAAATACAAAATACGATCCCAGGAAAGTCCTATTTGGGAGTAGGAAATGGATGCAATTGTTTGTCTTGTCAGTTTATTATCATTGCAGGCGTTTTTTCATTCATTTGAATTGTCTTTTCCACCAAAAATGCTGCCTGTTCAGGATTTGTTTATCTAGACACAGAGTATACAGACTGCACCTGAATACTCAAGTATTTTTTTGTAATGCAGTAACCATTATTTTATATAATGTCTGTGTGCTGAGCAGGACCAGATTTCTGGAAAGGCCACACTGGCCTGGGCTTTGGGTTGCTGATGTGCAAGTGGATGGCTGAACCTGGAACAGAGGTTGCTACATTTGGATGAAAGGTTACTGTATAATGGAAAAAACAGGCTGCAAATGGGGAGCTGCACATGTAATGGGGAGCTGCTGCCCCAGGCAGCTGCACGTGAAAGAAAGCAACTCGATGTTACACATGAAATAAGATTCGCATTAAAGGGGAAAAATAAGAAAGTTGGCCCTGGGCAGAAAAAGTATAAAGTCGGCCTTGGCGTTTACTTATTTGTTGGTGAGCTTCCTACCAGTTTGATTTGTGTGTTTGATACATTGGGAATAAAAACTTTATCTTCAACCTTAACTGTGCTAAATAATATGAAGAAAAGAGGACGGATTCTGGCACTCCAATTGCAGAGGTAGTTTATTCAAGCACGGTTCAACGTTACAACATAGTACAAACACGCCTGTGTTGACAGCCGTTTCCTGAGACTCCACGCCTCCTCAGGACACCCAGGCACAAAGGCTAAACTGTGCTAAGGTTCTATTATTTTTTGTAAAAAACAAAATATCAGACTGCGCTATAAAGCTTCTTTATTAAGTATAGAATATATATAAAAAGGAGTTCCTATACATTATATTCAGTGATTGGCTCAACAGCTCTGACGTCACACATCACATGGGTGGAGGCGCGGTCACTGAGCGGAGCGCCGAAATCATAGCACTGAAGGCGGTGCTCCATGAAACCATCTAGTGCAGGACAGCGCCTCATCAATCTGTGGAGCCGGGCAGACCTGCCCAACGTTACTACACCATCCTAGTAGTACATCTAGACTCTCCCACTCAGCTACCGGCCGGGGCGAGTGGGATTGAGCGGCTCCATTACAGATCCATCGACTAACAAGGTTGGAAGGACTGTGTGTAAATACGCTCAGGGGCAACCCTGCTATACATTCAGCACACGCTGTAACACTGTATGATGACATCTAAATAACAGACAAGTGCTAAATGTAATACTACTCTCTAATATGTGAATTGGTGTGTTAAGAAATTACACCACAAGGAAGTGGATCTTATGTTTATAGAGTCCTGAACATCTAGGGCATTAACTCTGGGACATTTGTCTACTATACTAGCAACTTTGACAACAGGAGACCTTTGAGCCGGACACAAGGACACTAGCGCTGGGACACTAATAATACTATCCAGCAGCACTATCACTTCCATGAGGATTGAGATCCAGCTGTCAGGGCCGTGCAGAGGGTTCTTAAGTGGGGGGTGCTCAAATTTAAAAAAAATAAGGGCCTCTCCACCCCCCTCCCCCGAATAGCGCAGTACTGACCAACAAGTGGTGGGGGACCTTCCCCCAAACCCTTTTCCCAGCAGTGATGTGAAGCGGCGGGACATGATGCTTATGGGGGCGATGAAGAAGCCCCGGGTATGTACACCTCATACATTTATGCATTGTTCAGGTACTTTTTAACCACTTGAGGACCAGAGGTTTATACCCCCCTAGTGACCAAGCCAATTTTCACAATTCGGCACATCACAAATGTAACAGTTTATTGCTCGGTTATACAACTTAGCACCCAAATTAATTTTACCCTCTTTTCTTCCCACTAATAGAGCTTTCTTTCGATGGTCTCTTGATTGCTGCTGCAATTTTTTTTCTTTTTAATTAATCAAAAAAGACCAACATTTTTGTAAAAAAAATTATTTCCCTCCCCCATAAATTGGCCCTACACTATGATACATATAATACACTACACATACCAAGACATATGCCTATGGTAGGGATTAGATTGTGAGCCCCTCCGAGGGACAGTTCAGTTACAAGCCTATACTTAGAGATGAGCGTAATGACGTAATTACGATTTCGCGAAATTTCGCGTAATTAGTGTAATTACGATTATGGCCGTAAGTACATAATCGCAATGAAGAAGGATTTCGTGAAATTTCGCGTAAGCGTAATTTTTCGCGCAATTTTTGCATTACAGTGGGTATTACAAAATTAATGCGTATGGCCATGCTCCCAAGCGGAAAATTTGACGCATGGATCAATGTTAGGTAGCCGCCGACTTTAAGGGTTAATAGCAAAGCCCCCTTAAATGCTAAGAGCCTCAAATTTGGAGAATATATTAAGGAGATCAGGAGGAATAAGAGGAAATTTCTTTTTTCAAAAAGACCTTATAGCTTTTGAGAAAGTTGATGTTAAAGTTTCAAAGTAAAAATGTATACAGTTAAAAACCCGCTGACTTTAACGGTTAATAGCAAAGCCTGCTTAAAGTTTAGGAACACCAAATTCCTAGGGTATATTAAGGGGATCAGTGGGAATAAGAGGAATTTTTTTTTTCAAAAAGACCTTATAGTTTTGAGAAAATCGATTTTTAAGTTTCAAGGGCAAAAATGTCTTTTAAATGCGGAAAATGTCAGGTTTTTTTTGCACAGGTAACAACAGTGTATTATTTTCATAGATTCCCCCAAGTGGGAAGAGTTTTACTTACTTCGTTCTGAGTGTGGGAAATATAAAAAAAAACGACGTGGGGTCCCCCCTACCAGACCTCTTTAACCCCTTGTCCCCCATGCGGGCTGGGATAGCCAGAATGCGGAGCACCGGCCGCGTGGGGCTCCGCACCCTGACTATACCAGCCCGCATGGTCCATGGATTGGGGGGTCTCGGAAGGTGAGGGGCAGCCAAGCTTTCCCCTCCCCCTCCGAGCCCTTGTCCAATCCAAGGACAAGGGGCTCTTCTCCACCTCCGATGAGCGGTGGAGGTGGAGGCCGCGATTTCCTGGGGGGGGGGGGGGGGGGTTCATGGTGGAATCTGGGAGTCCCCTTTAAAAAGGGGTCCCCCAGATGCCCACCCCCCCTCCCAGGAGAAATGAGTATAGAGGTACTTGTACCCCTTACCCATTTCCTTTAAGAGTTAAAAGTAAATAAACACACAAACACTTAGAAAAAGTATTTTAATTGAACAAAAAACATAACCACGAAAAAAGTCCTTTAATATTCTTAATTAACCAATAATACTTACCTGTCCCTTTAAATAAATGTTCCTTTGCAATATCCTCGGAAATGTTCTATCAGTTACAATGTAACAAAGTTATTACAATGTAACAACTTTGTTACATTGTAACTACGCCGCACCCGACGTCACTCGCCGCTCACCCGCCGCATACGCGTCCGTGCAGGACGCTAAGTCCCCGCTGTCCACCCCACCCACATCTGTCACCCACATGTCACCCACATGTGGGTGACATGTGGGAGAGGCGGGGAGGGCAGCGGAGCCGGCGGAACTTAGCGTCCTGCACGGAGTCCGGACCCGACAGAGCTCTGAGCTATATAGCTCAGAGCTCTCTAAGCATCTTTGTATTTGGGCTCCAAGGTGTTATGATCGCTTCTGCAGCGTTTACTGCTGACTGCAGTGGTATTGCAAACCAAGCAGTTCTAATGTCATTACATGCATTTGCTTGCATAGTTTAGTTTGAACTTAAACTAGTTGCTGATTCCATCTGCAGTCGCTCTGTAGTTAATGACAGTTTAATATGCTTTTGTGTAAACAAACATTGTCTGCTGCAATGGAGGGGCAATCCCTTTCCTGCAGGCTGCATATCATTGTCTGCCTTTTCCTGCTATCAGCCTGTGATTAATTACCATTCACTTGTGTGGGAATCTGCAGGTCTGCTCCCATTGGATGACCTCAGTATAAAGAACTGCTTCCTGCAATGCCTCATGGGCTACCATAGTCTCAGATTCTGTCTGTTACTCTGCCCGTGCCCCACCTCGTTCCTAGTCCGTGTGGACTGCGCTGACTCCTGCGAAGGGGTCAGCGAGTCCTCCTAGTTCTGCTCTTGTTCTAGAAGTTGTTATTCTGCTTGTCTTGTGTCATATATTGGTTCATCGCCAATATATACGCATACTTGCGCATTTTGTTATTTTCTTTGTATTCGTGTTACGTTGATACATCAGTGTCGCTGATATATACGTACACGAACTGTTTATTTCCTGTGTTCAGTCAGTCAGTCTTCCAGCACGCTTTGGTAGTTTGCGCGTATCGTGAGCACCGTGCTGAGCTAGTATCCTGTTCCTGGTCCTGTTTGTGGATTGCGTTCATCTCTGCGAAGAGATAGCGAATCCTTCTGAGTCCTGTTCCCTGTATTACTCCAGTCTTAGTCAGAGTTCCTGCTTATGTCATATATTGGTTCATTGCCGATATATACATATGTTAGTCAGACGTTACAAATAGTTTCATTGATAGCTGTAATTGTAATACGCTAGGAAATCATACTTATTGTATATTTATCTGTGTTACGTTCATCTATCTTGATCCTGCTATTTCCTGACTATCCTGTCCTGTCTTTGTGAGGCACGCCATTGCTGCAAACGCATTGGCTACCTCATTCCAGTCTGTTTTATTGTGGACGCTTGCTGTCACTAAGTAGTGGCTAGTTAAGCAAGCGTTCATTCTGTCTACCTGTCCTGATCTCCTCAGTCCTGGTTTATGCGCTCAGCGCTACTTTGCGCTGAGACGTTATTACGAAAGTGTTGTTTGTGGCTGTTCGGATCTGCACCGGCTCTGTGCACCACAATCCCCTATTGGAGTCAGTCCTCTCCTCCACTAAACTGGGGATATCCTGATTCCTTGTGCTAGTGTGTGTACCTCCTTCACGTCAGCTTATGTGTTGCATGCTGACTGTGGAGAATACACCTCCAAGCTTAACATTATGGTAGCCCCATTACCAATTCCCATTGTGGGGGGGGGGGGTTCCCAGCAAAAATTACACTGTTTGTTATGGTTCCTGTTCCTTTAAGAAATTTGAGAAACTCAATTCTGAAACAGAAAATGAGTTTTTTTCTGAATGTACCCGGTTCCTGGCCAATCCCGAGCTCCAGGCTACTCCTGTTTCAACGTGGGCCCCCCAGCTAGTTTATGTTTTATTTAAGGGAAGATTGTTTCAGTGGGCCTACGATGTCTTGGATCATACCAATTTAAAAGAGAGACCACTGGAATTCCTAGCGTTTGTGATCCATAACTGGCTGCACAAAACCGATTTGCCTAGCCCTTTTGATAAGCTCCTGGCAGCTTGTCAATCAGCTGCTCCTTCTACTGCCTACAAAAATAATCAGCAAGCAGATAATTGTTCTGATAACTTTTCTTCTGCTAAGGCAGCAGGGTCTAAAGCCAAACGTAAACGCTCCAAAAGAAAAGCGTTACAATCAGCGGAGTCGTTGCCCTTGGCGACTGCGCATCAGATCTGTAATGAGACTCCGCCAGTAGCAGATAATGAAATTCAGTCACCATTCAGGGGAGTCAAATGAACCTATCAAACTACTAATGAACTTTCATTGCTATCCAGGGAAAATAAAAGTTCTTGTTTAAATGAATTATCTGAATATGATCATGAAGATATATTACAGAGTATTGAACAGATGAATTTATTCGTGCAGCAAGGGAAATTTGCATACACTACAGTTCAACACTTGCTACAGGTATTGGAGATCCTTAGGAATAAGAAATCGGCCAATCACCTGCTAAATAACCCAATGTATGTTTCTGCCACTAACACATTTGCAAACTATGATCAGCCGGAATGCTCAGCTGTTAAATATGCATGGGATCCTCCATTTGAGAAAGGAGAGATGGAAGCCCTGGTCTATGAATGGAAGAAAGATGCAAGTTCATTTTGTCAGTTTTACAGTGCAAAAAGTGAATTAGTATTGAATGCATGCATTAAGTCTGCCTATAACCTAATAAAAACTGGTGTGTGTGGGTATGACTTTGTGGCTCCATTGATCGATGTGTGGAAGATGATTTTGGACGATTTTTATGCGATTCAATCAGTTGATACCAGGGAAGACACACTGTCAATTGGAGACTGTCCCACTTCTCCAGTTACTGAGTCCCTGCCATGTCTTGTGAATGTTCCTGTAACTCCACCCTGTACCATGGATAACTCAGTGTTACTTCCCAGTAAAACAGAAGCCACTGATACTTTCTTAACTTTGCCCTGCACAAATTTCTCAGCAGAGAATCCAGAGGTCCTGCTGACTTCTGAGTCCAGCCTAGCCAGTACTCATGAGTCTTTGTTCAGTGAAACAGACATTAGAAAATCTTTGCCTGCCTCTGCAAACACTTCTGTAGAATTTACCTGTGTTAATAAAGTTCAACTCCTGTCTGATCCAGCAGATGCCAATAGATGCACTACATTAGTTTCTGAGTCCCAGCAATCCTGTCTAGAAACCTCAGAACCCCAGCATCTGAATTTTCCAATTTTACAATTGAATAGTGCTTCAGATGCACAAACTTTGTGTCTTGATCTTCCTGTCTCTACACCTCGCTCTAGTTTCGTGAATAGCTCAGAGCATCTGCTATGTGAACCTGAAATCGTAGAATTATTACCTTGTTCAGAAAATGTTCCAGTAAATTTGCCCTGTGCCATGAATTGTGCAGTAGATCTCTCCAATGAAACTCAAGTCACAGAATCATTATGCTGTCCAGCAGGTGCTTCCATGGTTTTGCCCTGCAATATGGACTGTTCAGTGATCCTGTCCAGTGAAGCTGTGGTCGCAGAGTCTTATGCTTCACCCAGTACTTTGGATACTTAAAACCCTCTAGCAGAGGAGTCTGAGGCACTGCTTACCTCAGTTGGTGTTGCAGTAATATTTACTTGTCTAGCAGCTGTTTTGGAATTACAGTCTGCTCTAATAAAACTTGATGAATTTCTGCCCAGCAAAGCAGAAGCCATTGAAATATTGTCCTCGTCAGCAAGTGTGTTAGATACCTTGCCCTGTACACAGTCTGATTTAACCAATATTGTTGAGTCCCTCTCCAGTGTTGTAACAGCTGAGGAACTCCAGCCCTGTCCTCTGAATGTTTCAGAAGTCTTGCCCTGTAACATGGATAATTCTGACTCGCTGGAAAAAATAGTAGAAATCTCAGAATTTCAGTCCGGGTTAATGAGTGTTTCTGAAACCCAGCCCTGTATCCTGGAAAATTCTGGTTTTCTGCCCGGTGTGGCAGTAGTTCCAGAGTCCCCTTCCTGTCCAGTGAGTTTCTCAGTTTTGCCTAGTTCAGTGGGGATTGCTGCAATATTGACTTGTTTTGCAGCCCTTCATGAGCTCCAATCCAGTGTATTTGATGAGTCTCTGTCTAGTCCAGAAGAAGCTATGGGAACCCTGTCTAGTTCAGTGCATACATCAGAAGATTTGCCCTGTCTTGTAAATGCCCCTGAACATGATTTGTTAATAACCCTGCTGGAATCAGCGACATCTAAGTCTGATCCTGCAGTTTTTAGTGAGAATCCAGTAACTGTGAAGTCTAGTCATGATGATTTTTTTTTGCCCAGTTCTGGTTTCGGTCCTGTCTTGACTGACTTTGAGGTTCGCAGTTCCTTGACATGCCCAGAGGTTTCTCTTGTGCCGGTGTGCCCAGATGTGCTTCGTATGCCAGAGTGCCCAGATGTGTCTGTGTTAGCGTGCTCGCGTGCTTCCCTAGTGGAGACATGTTCTGATGTTGCCGGTTGGCCTGCATGCCCGGAGATGGTTCTGGTCCCTAAAAGCCCTGATCTTGATGTTTGTCCTTGTGACCCTGACTCTGGAGTTGCCCTGGGTTCCATAGGGGTTCTTGATAGTTCTCCATGTGAGCCTAAGGGGCGTTCTGACCTGTGGGGATCTCTTTGGAGCTTCCAAGTGTTCTGGGAGATCTCTGAGGAAACTTGTCCTGGTACCTTGGACTGGTTCAACAGTGGGTTTTGTGTTGGTAAGGACAGTTCCGGTGGGCATTGCAAAGGCTTTGGCGTTTTTGGACAGTCCTTGGAAGGTGGTGGGTATCGCTCAGAGAGTTTCTTGGGGTTGTTTTCTGGAAGTCGTGGTTCTGATGGGTGTCACACTGAGGCTTGTAGTGCTGACGGGCATGGTTTGGTAGGTTCTGGTTCCAATTGGTCTAGTTTTGGTGAGACTGATTCGGGAATTTGGTTTTGTCGGGCTGATCCGACCTTCATGAATTTTCAGTCAGATCAGTTTGCTGGATTTCCCACTTCTGATTTTTTGGTTTGGGTGGTTCAGGAGAAATATGTCAGTTTTTATAGGCGTCCAGCGGCCGCGTTTAAGGGAGGGGGTACTGTTATGATCGCTTCTGCAGCGTTTACTGCTGACTGCAGTGGTATTGCAAACCAAGCAGTTCTAATGTCATTACATGCATTTGCTTGCATAGTTTGGTTTGCACTTAAACTAGTTGCTGATTCCATCTGCAGTCGCTCTGTAGTTAATGACAGTTTAACCACTTCACAACGGAAGGGTTTTACCCCTGAAGCACCAGCGCAATTTGTACATTGCAGCGCTGCTTCCATTCATTTTTTACTGTGATATGATTGGTTATTGGGGACTGGGGTCCCCATAACCAATCATTGCACTGCAGAGCGGGGGTGTGTGCGCGCGCGCGCGGGTCGCGGGGGCGCGCGATCGCGCGCTACACGTTTGTTTACATTTATTTGTTATCAATGGAGACTGCTTCTGTTTGAAGCAGTCTCCATTGTGTCCGCAATCGGCGCGTCTAATTGGATTTAGGAACGCTTGTTCCTAACATCCAATTAGTCACCTGCTGTGCTGGCTGGCTGGAGTGTGCGCGCGAGGTCCCCACCCACTCCCAGCCAGTAAACAAATAAGTGCGCCTTTCTCCGTCCCTGGGGGTGAAGCAGTGCGCAGAGGGACGGAGGAATTTAGCACTGGGGGGGTAAAGTGGTTAATATGCTTTTGTGTAAACAAACATTGTCTGCTGCAATGGAGGGGCAATCCTTTTCCTGCAGGCTGCATATCATTGTCTGCCTTTTCCTGCTATCAGCCTGTGATTAATTACCATTCACTTGTGTGGGAATCTGCAGGTCTGCTCCCATTGGATGACCTCAGTATAAAGAACTGCTTCCTGCAATGCCTCATGGGCTACCATAGTCTCAGATTCTGTCTGTTACTCTGCCCGTGCCCCACCTCGTTCCTAGTCCGTGTGGACTGCGCTGACTCCTGCGAAGGGGTCAGCGAGTCCTCCTAGTTCTGCTCTTGTTCTAGAAGTTGTTACTCTGCTTGTCTTGTGTCATATATTGGTTCATCGCCAATATATACGCATACTTGCGCATTTTGTTATTTTCTTTGTATTCGTGTTACGTTGATACATCAGTGTCGCTGATATATACGTACACGAACTGTTTATTTCCTGTGTTCAGTCAGTCAGTCTTCCAGCACGCTTTGGTAGTTTGCGCGTATCGTGAGCACCCGTGCTGAGCTAGTATCCTGTTCCTGGTCCTGTTTGTGGATTGCGTTCATCTCTGCGAAGAGATAGCGAATCCTTCTGAGTCCTGTTCCCTGTATTACTCCAGTCTTAGTCAGAGTTCCTGCTTATGTCATATATCGGTTCATTGCCGATATATGCATATGTTAGTCAGACGTTACAAATAGTTTTATTGATAGCTGTAATTGTAATACGCTAGGAAATCATACTTATTGTATATTTATCTGTGTTACGTTCATCTATCTTGATCCTGCTATTTCCTGACTATCCTGTCCTGTCTTTGTGAGGCACGCCATTGCTGCAAACGCATTGGCTACCTCATTCCAGTCTGTTTTATTGTGGACGCTTGCTGTCACTAAGTAGTGGCTAGTTAAGCAAGCGTTCATTCTGTCTACCTGTCCTGATCTCCTCAGTCCTGGTTTATGCGCTCAGCGCTACTTTGCGCTGAGACGTTATTACGAAAGTGTTGTTTGTGGCTGTTCGGATCTGCACCGGCTCTGTGCACCACAATCTCCTATTGGAGTCAGTCCTCTCCTCCACTAAACTGGGGATATCCTGATTCCTTGTGCTAGTGTGTGTACCTCCTTCACGTCAGCTTATGTGTTGCATGCTGACTGTGGAGAATACACCTCCAAGCTTAACACAAGGAGCCCAATTGGTCCTTAGCAGACCAATGGGGTTCCTTCAAATCAGAAGGAACCCCATTGGTCTGCTAAGGACCAATGGGGCTCCTTGGAGCCCAAATACAAAGATGCTTAGAGAGCTCTGAGCTATATAGCTCAGAGCTCTGTCGGGTCCGTGCAGCACGGACGCGTATGCGGCGGCTGAGCGGCGAGTGGCGTCGGGTGCGGCGTAGTTACAATGTAACAAAGTTGTTACATTGTAATAACTTTGTTACATTGTAACTGATAGAACATTTCCGAGGATATTGCGAGGGATCATTTATTTAAAGGGACAGGTAAGTATTATTGGTTAATTAAGAATATTAAAGGACTTTTTTCGTGGTTATGTTTTTTGTTCAATTAAAATACTTTTTCTAAGTGTTTGTGTGTTTATTTACTTTTAACTCTTAAAGGAAATGGGTAAGGGGTACAAGTACCTCTATACTCATTTCTCCTGTGAGGGGGGGTGGGCATCTGGGGGATCCCTTTTTAAAGGGGACTCCCAGATTCCACCATGAACCCCCCCCCCCCAGGAAATCGCGGCCTTCACCTCCACCGCCCATCGGAGGTGGAGAAGAGCCCCTTGTCCTTGGAATTGGACAAGGGCTTGGAGGGGGAGGGGAAAGCTTGGCTGCCCCTCCCCTTCCGAGACCCCCCAATCCATGGACCATGCGGGCTGGTATAGTCAGGGTGCGGAGCCCCACGCGGCCGGTGCTCCGCATTCTGGCTATCCCAGCCTGCATGGGGGACAAGGGGTTAAAGGGGTCTGGGAGGGGGGACCCCACGTCGTTTTTTTTTATATTTCCCACACTCAGAATGAAGTAAGTAAAACTCTTCCCACTTGGGGGAATCTATGAAAATAATACACTATTGTTATCTGTGCAAAAAAAACCTGACATTTTCCGCATTTAAAAGACATTTTTGCCCTTGAAACTTAAAAATCGATTTTCTCAAAAACTATAAGGTCTTTTTGAAAAAAATGTTTTTTCCTCTTATTCCCACTGATCACCTTAATATACCCTAGGAATTTGGTGTTCCTAAACTTTAAGCAGGCTTTGCTATTAACCGTTAAAGTCGGCGGGTTTTTAAATGTATACATTTTTACTTTGAAACTTTAACATCGATTATTTCAAAAACTATAAGGTCTTTTTATAAAAAAAAATGTTCCTCTTATTCCTCCTGATCTCCTTAATATATTCTCCAAATTTGAGGCTCTTAGCATTTAAGGGGGCTTTGCTATTAACCCTTAAAGTCGGCGGCTTTTTTATATTATACGGAGCGTTATGGTTTAACGCGAAATTACGGTAGCGTTTAATGCGAAATTACGGCATGAACGAAACACGAAATTACGAGTTGAAAATTACGCTTACGGTATTTTCAATTACGATTTTAATGGCAATTACGCTACCGTAATTTCGCATCGTAATCACAAATTTCGCATGCGTAATTATAGTAATGCGAAATTACGAAAATTTCGGCTCAACTCTACCTATACTCTGTACATTGCTGCGTAAGATGGCTTGCGTCTCACTCCTTGTGAGATGACGTCATATGGCGCTGCCGAGGAACAACAGAGCCTATCTGCTGCCACCAATGTGCGTTAGGTGGTCGGCAAGAGACTAAAGTCAGTCTGAAGCAAAGTAAAAAAACAAAACCAGATACTTACCTACGGAGAGGGAATGCTCTGGGTCGTATAGAGCCTCCCTGTTCCTCCTACGGTCCCTGCTTTCCAGCGCTGGGTTACCCATAAGTAGTCTCCCATCAATGGGTCAGAGACCGCACCTTCCACCACTACGGGAGGCTTCAGAAATCTTCGGGAGCCTGAGTGCTCCCAAAGATAAGCACTCCATACTGCACATGCTCAAGTGCGCAAGAATGCATGCTCGCATATGCGCAGTACAGGATGGCCGGTCTTCGGACACACTCGGACTCCCAAAAACTTCCGAAGCTTCCCGTAGTGGTGGAAGGAGCAGTCTCTGACCCATTGATGGGAGACTACTTATGGGTAACCCAGCGCTGGAAATTAAGGACCGTAGGAGGAACTGGAAGGCTCTATAGGACCCAGAGCATTCCCTCTCCATAGGTGAGTATCTGTTTTTGGTTTTGTTTTTTACTTTGCTTCAAGCTCACTTTAAAATGGTGAGTTTAGGCTGTAATAAATAAAAAAAGGCAGAACTTCTAAAGCACAGAAAATACAATGCAAAGAGTGAAGTAAATGCTATGTGTGCAAATTTAAACCATTATCACCTACGGACTGCCTTCAGGTTCTGGATGTCTCTTCTCACTGAGCTGGCAGTAGAAGTGTAGAAAGGGAGTGAGCTGTGCTGGACAATGCTGGAGAAAGAGGCTGTGTGAGTACATGTGCTGGCTTCCAAGGGGGCTATATAGTGTGAGGAGACTGAGCTGAACTGGGGGGGAGGGCTAGGTGACAGTCACACTGTAATCAGCAGCTGTGATTAGTGATGTCACGTCACGTGCTCCTGTCCTGTGTTGAAGATAGAGCTGAGGGACTGGGCATCTTGAGAGAGCAGGCTTCCTCCTCCAGTGTCTCTGCACTCCTCACCTCACACTCCGTTCAGCCAGCGTGTCTCTCGGCTGCTCCTCCTCTTCTCCTGCCAGGCTCTGGTCTCCTCACCAGCTGACACGCTGTAACATCGCAGCTACTGAGCACACTGCGAGTGCTGCTGCTGGCTAATCTCCGCCTCCCCCTTCTAGCTGTCGCCTTCTCCTGCACACTGCGCTGGAGAAAAGCTCCAGAGGGAGAAGAGATGAAGAGAAAAGCTGGGGTGCGCGCAGCCACATGGGCTCTAGAAGTCAGTGGGCCCTGCCACTGTGGGTCACACAAAGGGGGGGTGCTTGAGCACCCAGAGCACCCCCCTCTGCACGTGCCTGCCAGCTGTTATACAGCCATGCATGAACTGGAGTATTATTAATTAAGGGCCAATACGAATTTATTTTTAAGAGGATAGTGATCCTCTGACTTTTAGTGAATTATTTCAGCAGCAGTATAACTTCTATGAAGATTGACATCTGACTGTTATACAGCTATACAAGAAATGTAGTATTATAAATTTAGGGCCAACACAGATTTATTTTTCAGAGGACACTAATCCTCGGTCTTTTAGTGATTTTTTATGCAAGAAAAATTCAGAGTTTTAACATTCATCTACTTATATATTTCCAAGGCATTTTGCCAGATATTGCCACTTGTATAGGAGCTCCTTTTTATATATATTCTATACTTAGAGGTGGGCTGTCTACAGTTTTTTTGCTCCACCCCTGGGTGCAGTTTCGGAGCTTCCAGACAGCGAAAACATGTTTGGGGCACCAGTGCTGCTCCCCTTTCTTGGGGGAAATGAGGAGGCCTGCACGAGGTGCCCCTGTTGAGATGCAAATGATTTTGCGCTGGCTGACTCCTGCAGGGAAAAGCCGTATAGTCAGTTTAGACCCTGCATATTCTGGCATGCAGATTAAATTAGCATGTGCTGTGCCTTTAAATTTGTTGAGAGACATTTATGCAGTCAGTTATATGTTAGATGATACCTGGTATGAGCACACACTCTCTGAGTTTCTCCTGTGCAGTTCACCACAAGTAAGTACCAGGGGCGTAACAATAGACCCTGCAAGGAATACAGTGGCAGGGGTGCCCAGAAGCTGTAGGGGGCCCTGTGGGGGGAGAAGTTTATTTTCCCTGTCCCGAGAGACTGACAACTAAAGGTTCATACACACCTACCAACTATATGTCCAACTATCCGGCAAACTTGTCTGGTAAGCCCCATACAACTTTTGTTGTTAAACAAGTTGAAACAACTAAAAAAAAGTCTTTTGCTATTGTTCAAACAGCTGATAAGACTGATAAGTAGTCAATCCAACTGGATTGACTTCTTGTCAGTCTTATCAGCTTTTTGAACAATAGCAAAATACTTTTTTTAGTTGTTTCAACTTGTTTAACAACAAAAATTGTATGGGGCTTAACAGACAAGTTTGCCAGATAGTTGGACAGATAGTTGGTAGGTGTGTATGACCCTTTAGGGGCACAGAGATTAAAAATAAAAAATACTGCTCTTTGCCCAATTGTTCTAATGACTGCATCTGCTCAGCCACAGGAATCACAAAAAGTTTTACAGACAAAGATTTGTAGACAGTCCCTATTCAGTGTGCAGCAGGCTTTTGTGCACAGCGCCCAGCCAGGGCAGGTTCTAGGCCAAAATGCACCCAAGGCGAGGGTGTAAAAATTGCCCCCCACCCCCGCGGAGCCAGGTATACGAGCCCGCAGTATAGGTTAGCCAGGTCTAGTTGCACTCAGTATAGGTAGCCAGCTATAAGTCCCCCCAGTATAGGTAGCCAGGCATAGGTGCCCCAGTATAGGTAGCTGGTATAGTTGCCCCCAGTATAGGTTAGATAGGCAGGTGCCCCCAGTACAGGTTAGCTAGGTGGGTGCCTCTAATATAGGGAGTCAGAATAGTTGCCCCCAGCATAGGTTAGATAGGTAGGTGCCCCCAGTATAGGTTAGTTAGGTAGGTGCCTCCAATATAGGTAGCCAGTATAGTTGCCACCAGTAAAAGGCTAGGTATGTAGGTGTCCCCAATACAGGTTAGATAAGTAGGTGCCCCCAGTATAGGTTAGATAGGTAGCTGCCCCCAGTATAGGTTAGATTAGGTAGGTGCCCCCCAGTATAGGTTAGATTAGGTAGCTCCCCCCCAGTATAGGTTAGATTAGGTAGGTGCCCCCCAGTATAGGTTAGATTAGGTAGCTGCCCCCAGTATAGGTTAGATAGGTAGCTGCCCGCCAGTATAGGTTAGATTAGGTAGCTACCCCCCAGTGTGGTTAGATTATGTAGCTACCCCCCAGTGTGGTTAGATTAGGTAGCTACCCCCCAGTGTGGTTAGATTAGGTAGGTGCCCCCCAGTATAGTTTAGACAGGTAGGTGCCCCCCAGTATAGGTTAGATAGGTAGCTGCCCCCCAGTATAGGTTAGATTAGGTAGCTGCCCCCTAGTATAGGTTAGATTAGGTAGCTGCCCCCCCAGTATAAGCTAGATTAGGTAGCCACCCCCCAGTATAGGTTAGATAGGTAGTTGCCCCCCAGTATAGGTTAGATTAGGTAGCTGCCCTCCAGTGTGGTTAGATAAGGTAGGTAGGTGCCCCCCAGTATAGGTTAGATAGGTAGCTGCCCCCCAGCATAGTTAGGTACCCCCCCCCCCATAATGGAGGGGGGAGTCAGCTACGGGGAGGGCAGCCCGACCTCTCCCTCCCTTCCTCTCCGCGGGCCGCCCTCCGTGCTCCCCCCTCCGAGTCTGACTGCAGAGTGAGCTCAGGGAAGTGCTGTGTACAGGGGGCAACTCAACTGCCTGCGTTCCAATCGCTGCTCACTCCCTGCTGGTCTCCTCCTCTGCCCAGCCGCTGATTTACATGCTGCTTCCTGTTTAGCCAGAAGCAGTGTGTGTATCAGCAGCTGGGCAGAGGTGGAGACCAGCAGCGAGTGAGCGGCAATTGGAATACAGGCAGGTGAGTTAACCTCTGTACACAGCGCTTCCCTGTGCTCACTCTGCAGTCAGACTCGGAGGGGGGAGCCTGGAGGGCGGCCCGCGGACAGGAAGGGAGGGAGAGGTCGGGCTGACCTCCCCGCGGCTGACTCGCCCCTCCATTACAGCGCCCTCACTCCTTCAGCGCTCAGGGCGGCATGCGCTCAGAAACGGGCTTGCGCCCAGCCCCGAACCTTTCTACCCCTCCCAAAGTGCTGTGTACTGTAGTGATGCTGGAGGAGTCTGCAGAGCCAGTTCTTCTGCATCAGAGATGGATAGAGTGAGTGTAATAAGTTGAGGCTGGGAGCACATTTCTCTGTCCTTATTTTGTATACGTTTTCTGTACACTATGTGTGTCTGTATGTGTGAAAACATGCATGTTTTATCACAGAAGCTAATGTAATAGAGAAAATGTCTACAGTGCTTCACTGCTGTCTGTTTTTATCTGCATGGGGAAAACACATTCAAGTGTGCGCTAGCTGGTTGAATAACATTGTTTCTCAGTTCACTGGTGCAGAAATGGGGGGAGGGGTCTCCATCGAAAGTTTTGCAGGGGGGCCCAGTGATTTCTTGTTATGCCCCTGATATGCACCACCACCTCCACCATCAACGAAAGGCCTATAAGCTTGCAGAATTTCTATATAGCTCCCATGATGAATTTGAAATAAAGTTGCCATAGAAATTTAAATCCTGCTAAAGTTTATTGGTGCGGCTTACTTATTTTATAAATTACACCAAGAACATACCTCTGACTATATAAATTGATTACTTGTATTTTTGAATAATTTACATAAGTTCAGGCTCATATTATGCATACAATTACATTGCTGGTGACAAAAGATAAGCAGGTGAAATTTGCAGTAAAAAAGAGACATATCCTTTGGTTTCCTCTTCTGGATTGGGAGTAACGTTCTTGGATTGGATGAAACGGTTTATTCAGGTGGTTAGGAGAGCAGGGCACATGTTAAGATTGCTGCAAATAGCAAGAAGTGTTGTATCACAACAAGTAGCCACTAGCCAGCCAGGAGTAGTGTATACTCATCTCCCTGACTGGTAGTCCTATTACAGCACTTCTGGCTATCTGCAGCATTCCCTCTAATTAGCTTGTCTCTTCCTCCTCTTTAGACTCTCCTGCATGCTGTGAGGGGAGACACCGTGGTGAAGGAGATTTGTGAGCTTGTCAGTAGTCAGGGCTATAGATTTCACTTAGCCCAACTCTTTAATCCTTTTCCATAAAAATGTGTGGAAAAAGTGGTGATTGCTGGTTGGGAATTGACAAAAAGTAGTCTGAGAGGAAAGGTATTGCTCTTGCTGGCAAACCAAACAAAATCCCCTCCCATTTTTTCGAACAAACAAAAAGGACAAGACTTTTTGGCAAACACATAACAGTAATAATGTACCGCATAATCTTTATAAATGAAGAATTTGGGTGTAAAATTACATGACTTGTCATTTCTTTTACACTCATTTAAAAGAAAACCTCTTAGCGCTAGTGCAATTGCAAAGAAAAAGGGAGGAATGTAAAAAAGATTTTAACATTTTGGCCTTTGAAAATGTTTTTAGAAAGTTATTTTTTGGCAAGTCTTGTAGATCCATTTACTGTTTTGCCCTGGTGAGATGCTTCATATCCAGGTGAGCGTATACGATCCCATCCTAGAAAACAATTTACATAACAACTTAGAAAATATTAAGGCTTCGAAGTAAAATTAAAACTTCACTTGTGTTGAAAACAGAAGCAGTCTTCACCAGGCCAGCTCTGTACATTACACTGATGTGAGCTAACATGACTGTAGATTCTTACTGTATTTTGTTGTGCACATACTGACAAAAAACACTGCAGGAATTACAAGTCTGCTTTAATCATATGACACAGTCTGGGTTTGTAATGAGGAGAAGACCCACAGCCATTCGATTAGCTGTGCATTTAAACAAGGACCCAGAATTAAAGAGGAACTTTAACAAGGGTTGAACTTCATCCTAGTTAGTAACCGATGCCCTTTTTCCCATAAGAAATCTTTTGTTTCTCAACTTTTTGAGGGTGCTGGATGGGGAGAGGCAGATGAGGGTGCTGGGTGGGGAGAAACTGTTGAGGGACAGGTGAGGGTGCTGGCTGAGGCTGGCAGAGAGTGATGGGCGGTGAGGGACTGGAGAGGGTGCTTTCAGTGGCTGGCAGAGGGTGAAAGGTGGGAGAGACAGGTGAGGGTGCTGGCTGAAGCTGGCAGAGGGTGAAGGGTGGGAGAGACAGGTGAGGGTGCTGGCTGAAGCTGGCAGAGGGTGAAGGGTGGGAGAGACAGGGGAGGGTGCTAACTGAAGCTGGTAGAGGTTGAAGGGTGGGAGAGACAGGTGAGGGTGCTGGCTGAAGCTGGCAGAGGGTGAAGGGTGGGAGAGACAGGTGAGGGTGCTGACTGAAGCTGGCAGAGGGTGAAGGGTAGGAGAGACAGGTGAGGGTGCTGGCTGAAGCTGGCAGAGGCTAAAGGGTGGGAGAGACAGGTAAGGGTGCTGGCTGAAGCTGGCAGAGGGTGAAGGGTGGGAGAGACAGGTGAGGGTGCTGGCTGAAGCTGGCAGAGGGTGAAGGGTGGGAGAGACAGGTATGGGTGCTGGCTGAAGCTGGCAGAGGCTAAAGGGTGGGAGAGACAGGTGAGGGTGCTGGCTGAAGCTGGCAGAGGGTGAAGGGTGGGAGAGACAGGTGAGGGTGCTGGCTGAAGCTGGCAGAGGGTGAAGGGTGGGAGAGACAGGTGAGGGTGCTGGCAGAGGGTGATGGGTGGTGAGGGACTGGTGAGGGTGCTGGCTGAGGCTGGCACAGGGTGATGGGTGGTGAGGGTGCTGGCTGAGGCTGGCACAGGGTGATGGGTGGTGAGGGACCTCCTCTTGTTCCCCTGTGTCACCTCTTGTGCCCTGGTTCCCCCATGTCACTTCTTGTGCCCCCGGCTTCCCCCCCCCCCCCGGTCACCTTTTGTGCCTGCAGCTTCCTGCGTACGATCTCTTGTCCCCCAGCTTCCCCCCTGTGTTCTCTCTTGTCCCCCCACGTGTCATCTCGTCTTCCATATCACCTTTTGCGCCCCTGGCTTTCCCTGTGTCACCTTGTACCCCAGCTTCTGCCCACCATCTTTTGTCCCCCAGCTTCCCCATCATCTCTTGTCCCCCCAAATTCCTCCCTGACATCTCTTGTTCCCCCAACTCCACCCCTCCCCCCTCATCTCTTGTCACCTTTTGTGCCCCCGGCTTCCCCCACAGAGGCTTATCTGGCCAATATAGCACCTATGGCAAACACTGAGATTGCCCCCGACCTCCAGCATAGGAAGTGAGAGGAGTACACCCAGTATAATAGCCCGCCCCTCCGGTATAGGTGGCAAGAGTTGTCCCCCAGTATAAGTAGCCCCCCAGGAAGTGAGAGGTTTTCCCCCCATAAGTAGCCCTCCATCAATATAGGAAGTGAGAGATGTCCCCAGTACAAGAGCCCCCCTGTATAAGTAGCCCCCCCCCCAGTCTAGGTAGTGAGAGGTATCCCCAGCACAGGCAGCCCCCCCCCCCAGTCTAGGTAGTGAGTGGTGCCCCCAGTGTAGGCACCCCCCCCTCAAGTTTAGGAAGTGAATGGTGCCCCAGTGAAGGCGCATGGTCCCCGCGCGGCTGATGGCTGTACTTCAAATGCGGAAGTGACTAATGACGTCACTTCGGCATATGCAGTACTGTGCGCAGGGACCATGCGCCTTCACTGTCCCATTGATCTGAAGTGTAGTGATCATTGCTACTGTAGCGCGGAGGCAGCGGGGACAGCAGGCAGCGATGATCGGAGGTCTGAACATGGATGGCAGGCGTACCCCTGGCAGTAGTTATATGGGTGATGGGCTAGCATGCTGGTGGTGGCTTGTGTTGCAAAGGTGAAAGGTTAGGACATTTGTCTGTTTTAACCACTTTCAGATCTTTACTATGTATATCTACACCCCTGTATACTTCACTTGCAGATCAGGGGCATAGATATACATATTGTTTACTTACTGCCATAATTTGCTACCGCCCCTCTGCTTCTGTTCACCTTCGCCACAATCCCGCTCTTTCGTGATCGGTGAATGGGAAACAGATGTTCCCAAACCCAATCACAGTGCCTGTGATGAATAAAAGCCGGTTTTAGCGCGATGTCAGCTTTTATTCTCAAAGTGAAAGTAAACGGTTACACACACTAGTTCCTGTGTAATGTTTACAGTACTTGGGATTCGGGAACTAAATGTGGAGCCTTCTTGTGGCCAAAAGTAAAAATACACCCAATTACACTATTAAATAGAAAAATGAAATCTATTTTTATTATTTTTAACCCCTTCAACCCCTACCCCATAGTTACCAAAAATAAAACACTTGTAAAAAGAAATGTGATCGAAATTACATCATTTTAAAATAAATAAATAAAAAGTTACCTCAGTGACTTTTGTAATATGTATGTCATGAGGGTATATTAATGTCATTTTTTTGTAAATAAAGGTTTGTATTTATATATATATATATATTATACAAAACCACTAAACAAAAAGATACACCTTTATTTCCAAATAAAATATTATCACCCTACCTTGTACTAGGGACACAATTTAAATGTTGTAATAAACGGGACAAATTGGCAAATAAAATGTGTCAGTTTTATCTAAAATAGCACATTTTATTTTAAAACTATACTGTCTGAAAGCTAAGAAATTATGATTTTTTTCATTCTTATTCCCTGTAAAATGCATATAAAATAAAATAATTCTAAAAAAAAAGTAAGATTTATATAATCTTATGAATGCTGGATGTCTCTATGCACCTTTTGAAATTATGATCTCCAGGAAACAAAACAGTTTCTCATGTACATTTATGCACATAGATATAAGAAGTACATGTCTTCCCGAGTAAAATGCACCTTACATATTTTTGTCTACTTTTACCAGTAGATAGTAAAAAAAATCAGCTTTGGGACAAAACAATCTCCTCAAGAGAGATTCTCTGTTTTTGCTTTATTATTTATAAAAGCAATCCCTGGGAGGAATCTATTTAATATGTCAGCCAGCCTCCCTACATAGTTGCACACTGTTTTGGAAGTAGGACTGAGAAACTGCCATTGAGTAAATGTTTTTGAAAATAAAGAAAACCCTGAGAATCCCCCATGAGGACATGGACTAGTCTAAAACCTCAGATCTGTCAGATTTTTACTGTCCACTGTAAAGGTGGCCACTAATGGTACAATTGCTAGCAACAAATTGTTCTAGCAATCAGAAATTCTGATCGGATTGGTCGTAAATAATCTCAGTTGATGGGCACAATCGATTATGAATGATTATAAAAACAATCGTCCGATTGAATTTGCAGAAGATTAAACTATTTTCGTCTGCCCTTTTCTCCGATTCCATAGTACGCTTTACTGCTTTCATAGTTTCAAAGAATTCCCATTGACCTTGGCAATGATGGTTGATATGGGCTTTTCCAGACCATGGAACATTGCAGACATTCCTTTTCACCGGAATATCCCACAGGGGTATGGGCTGCTAACCTCAGTGGATATCTGATTGTTTTGCTGAAAGTGATTGCCGAATGATGTCCACTGGAGAAAGAGAGAACAGAAGACTACAGAGGTGAGAGATTGTAGATAAGGTGGATGAGGCCTTGTTGGCGATCTGAAGAAGTGAAGAAGGCAAGCTGAGATCAGTACTGGTAGCAGACAAGGCAGAGATGTTGTGTAAGCTGGGGTCTGTCTCGGGATTTCTCTTTTGGATAACCCAGTGCTGAACAAGCTGACCTTTTCCCACATGCCACCTTGTTTTAGGAAGTGCTTAATAAAGAACATTTCCAACCAAGTCTGCATGAGAATATTAGAATGAGAATTACATATCACATATGAGCAGTAGAGGCACAATGGCAAAGTGGTTAGCATTCTCGCCTTGCATCATTGGCCATGGCACTATCTGTATGAAAATTGCATGTTCTCCAGCATGTTCTCTGTGGGTTTTCTCCATGCACCCCGGTTTCCTCCCACATCCCAAAAACATACAGATAAGTTAATTGGCTTCCACTAAAATTGGCCCTAGACTATGATACATTCACTACACTATACATGCATACACATATGACTATGGAAGGGATTAGATTGTTAACCCCTCTGAGGGACAGTTAAGTGACAAGACAATATGATCTGTGCAGTGCTGTGGAAGATGTTGGTGCTATATAAATACTAAATAATTATTAATAATAAAGCTTTAAAGTTTAGTGTATTTGACTCAAGAAATTCAAGACAGAATACTTTTGTGTGTGTAAACACCCCTAGTTGGGTTACATTCATCTTGATGTTTGCAGTGGTGGAGATTGTGCAAACCTCATTGGGTATATGTGTTTTGTGTATACGTAGGTCAATTTCTGCATGTAAGTAGACACATTTTTATTTATTTTTTTGTAAATGAGTGCTCACCATTTTTGGTGATCGTGGCAGGTCTACTTTTCTCTATAGTAAATCCACATCCCAACCTTGCCCAGTCATTTAGAACATCAATTAGCATTACATTTTCAAAAGATGGTCCCTGTAAATTTCCTGGTCTGTAAAGATTACCTCATCCATAGAGTTCCTGTTACTGCATCTCAGAACATTTTCACCTGCAAGAAATAATAATAATAATAATTATACTAATAACAATGATAATAATAATCATGTTCCAGTCTTTATCCAAACCTAAATAAATAATTGAATAGCTCACTAAGCAGTATTAAGCAGTATTCGTGGTAATAGCAAATCAGAGCTTGTACACACATAAAATAAGTTCTGCCACCCACGGACATCCGTATGGTTTTATCACTTCTCATACTAGGTGTGATGTGCTTTTGCATTTTATATGATTTATATTGGAGATTTTAGACACTCATAATTATTATTATGCGGTACCCTTGTAATACTAAAAGTTTAGACTATTATTCTTTCTTATATAAATTGATATTTTGCAACAAGAGACATAGGACAAGCTTTGTCTCCTCCACTGCATTTATTGCATAGATGAAAAGATAATCACAACAGGACAATTCATGAAGCAATGTGCAAAAAGTTATATCCAGCGGTGCAGAGGTGGGAAGAGGTGGGAGTCCGGGAAAACAGATGGGCACAGCCTTCAGTATTAGGTAGCTAATGGTGCCCCTGACAGAAGGGAGATCTCATCAGTGTAATGCTGAAAGCCGGGTGAATAACCTCTCATTATGCTCCGCTTGGAGTTCTGTATAGGAATGGAGGGAGGCACTAGGAGGGAAGTGAGCCGCCTTTCCATAATCAGGCCCCTGTAGGCACATGCCTACAGTGCCTTATGGTAAATCCGGGCCTGTTGAGAGTACAATAAGGTCTGCCACTGGGATTGTAAACAGAAATACAGGAAAGATGACTACATATGAAGGGTTCTGAACAAAAAGACACATTTATTACCCGTTTGTGTCCAAGTCCGAATTAAATGAAAGACGAGGCAAAAGAAAACCAGGACATTGCCAAAGATGGTAGAAATCATGTAGGTTCCACATTGAGATGCAAAATGTCCACTGATAGAATCTATGAAATACAACAAAAAAAATCAAATTTTTTAAAACAAGGAAAAATCAGAATGTACTGTATTAAATTATACTAGCCGTCCCGCGTCGTAGCATACGTCGCATCTTCTATCTATCTAATAGAGTACGTGCCTCAACCTTGAAGCAAGAAGAATAAAGGTGGGTACACACATCAGATAAAATTCTTTGGAAAAATGAAAGATCACAGACCAATTTTACCCCCTTCCATGTAGTATCAGAGCCACACCTACACAGTCTATTCTATTGAGCTGCACTCCCCATTAGATAGAAATATTTGCAAGATGCTGCACACAAAGTTGCTGTACACATTCAAAAGATCATTATCTGCAAAAGATCCGTTCCTGCAAAAGATCAGTACCTACAAAATACATTCATAGTCTATATTTCCATGCGGATTATTGTGGACATTTTTCCGCATAAGGGCATAAGCATCCGCATACAATGAATTTTCGATGCTGGTCGAAAACACAAATATTTCTGAAGATTTTCGTGAAAATTCGCCAAAAAACGAAAACAGGATTTTCGATGCGAAAATGACTTAGGCGAAAATTCGCAAGCAACACTGCTACATGCTACATTAGCACTATCCAGGAGCGCCACAGGGAGAATTCCCAATGCCCCCTTTTTATACAACCGGAGGGACCGCGGGAACCACAGCGGCACCCCGGAGGGGGAGGCTAGGTGCCGCAGGCGACCCCCCCCCCCCCAAGCGTGGCCAGCGCCAGGGAGAGCCGTCTGCACCCACCTCCCAATATTAAAAACAGGCACTTACCTTAACGTCCATTGCGTTCTGCTACATGCGCATTAATTTTCTCATGGAAAGCATTTTTTGCAGTTTGTATCCTTTGGAGGCAGGTGGTGGATGGCTTGCTCCGGTGGTGTGAGCCCTGGAGTGAGTTGTCTGCACCTGTCCTCCCCCCCCCCTCTGGAGTGCTGTATGTGAGCCAGCCCTGAGCTCTAAAGCTCGGGGTGACCCATGCTTCACTCCTTTCTCATGTGGTGCCCCCAAGTTAATGCGCATGTAGCAGAACGCAATGGACGTTAAGGTAAGTGCCTGTTTTTAATATTGGGAGGTGGGTGAGGACGGCTCTCCCCGACGCTGGCCACGCTTGGGGGGGGGGGTCGCCTGCGCCTCCCCCTCCGGGGTGTCGCTGTGGTTCCCAGGCAGTGAGAGAGCCTGGGACCCTGTGGTCCCCCCGGTTGTATAAAAGGGGAGCATTGGGAATCCTCCCCGTGGCGCTCCAGGATAGTGCTAATGTAGCATATAGCAGTGTTGCTTGCGAATTTTCGCCTTGAAAATCCCGTTTTCGTTTTTTGGCGAATTGTCACGAAAATCTTCAGAAATATTTGCGTTTTCAACCAGCATCGAAAATTCATTGTATGCGGATGCTTATGCCCTTATGCGAAAAAATTTCCACAATAATCCGCATGGAAATTCAATCTATGCGGACGTTTATACGGAAAAATGCCCGCAATAATGCACAAAAAAATTCTCTGAATGCGGGCGCTAATGCCCTTATGTGGAAAATGTCCGCAATCATACGCAAGTAATGCGAAAATGACTGGCCTTAGGCGAAAATTAACGTGAAAAAATGAGATGGAAAATTTGCCTGTCAAAACGAAATTAGGCAAAAATTCGGTAATAATTTATCGAAACAAATTTTTGCATTTTCGCTCATCACTGGCATGTAGCAGGGCGACCGCTTTGCAGTATTGTTTTTTTGACCCTGCATAGTTTGGCATGCAAAAGCAAATGCATATTTGCATGAGAATTGCCTCATGAATAGCCAATTAGGCCAGATTTGCAAAGCCAGACTTGCTAGGGTAGGCCTCTTTTCCACGGACAGTTGATAGGCAGTAACATGCCTCTCAAACTCTTACAACTGCTCACTACTGCCTGGTAACAGCTTGCTGCTGCCTGGAAACTGCTTGTTGCTGCCTGGTATCTGCTCACTGCTGCCTGGTAACTGCTCGCTGCTGCCTGGTAACTGCTAGCTGCTGCCTGGTAACTGCTAGCTGCTGCCTGGTAACTGCTAGCTGCTGCCTGGTAACTGCTTGCTGCTGCCTGGTAACTGCTTGCTGCTGCCTGGTAACTGCTTGCTGCTGCCTGGTAACTGCTTGCTGAGCACACAACTCAACAGTCCGTGGAAAAGAAGCCTAAAACTTGGTGATTGAGCACGCATACATTTTCTCATGCAAAGTACTTCTTCTTCTTGCTCGAAGGTTGAGGCACTTACTCTATTATATATATAGATTGGGCGACATTTCTAAAACTGCCCTGTGTGTAATCTACTTTGGAGAAATGAATAGAGTTGTCCCGAACGGTTCGGCCGCAAACTTATTCGTGTGAACATTGGTGGTTTGCGTTCGCGTCGAAACGCGCACTTTATTGCGAGTTCGACCCGCCCCTATACTACATCATTGGGCTAAACTTTGACCCTCTACATCACAGTCAGCAGACACAATGACAGCCAATCAGGCTGCACTTCCTCCTGGAGTCCCCCCCCCCCCCCCTATATAAGGCAGCTTCGTCGGCCATTATCTCACTCGGTGCTGCTGTAGTAGTGAGAAAAGGGAGTGGAACCTGCTGCAGATATAGGAAAAGCTTAGTTAGGCTCTTGTAGCTTGCTCCTAGCTGATATTTGTTGTTGCAAAACACCACAAAAAGAGCTCTTTTCAGAGCTAATGTTCTTGTGAAGTCTTTTTGTGTGTGTGTGTGTGTGTGTGCCACTGACACTGCATTATACAGCCCTGTGTGTCACAACTGGCCCTTGCTAATTGCTATACTGTGCAAGGCCCAGTACATTCAGTGCCTACCTTTTCACTGCACCTGTGTGTGACAGCTGCACATTTGTCACACCAGTCTGACCGTGCATACCTGTTCATTGCACCTGCGTGACAGCACGCAGTGTTATATACCAGTCACTGCATACCAGTTCACTGTACCTGTGTGTGTGTGACAGCTGCACATTTGTAATACCAGTCCGTGCATACCTTTCAATGCACCTGTGTAACAGCATGTAGATTTATATACCAGTCACTGCATACCTGTTCAGTGCACCTGTTTAACCGCACGTTGTTGTACCAGCAGTCACTGCAACCTTTTCACTGCACCTGTGTAACCACACATTGTTGTACCAGCAGTCACCTTTTCACTGCACCTGTGTAATCGCACATTGTTGTACCAGCAGTCACCTTTTCACTGCACCTGTGTAACCGCACATTGTATTAGTCAGGTCAGTCCATACCTTTCAATGCACCTGTGTAACAGCATGCAGGTTTATATACCAGTCACTGCATACCTGTTCAGTGCACCTGTTTAACCGCACGTTGTTGTACCAGCAGTCACTGTCACCTTTTCACTGCACCTGTGTAACCACACTTTGTTGTACCAGCAGTCACCTTTTCACTGCACCTGTGTAGTCGCACATTGTTGTACCAGCAGTCACCTCTTCACTGCACCTGTGTAACCGCACATTGTATTAGTCAGGTCAGTCCATACCTTTCACTTCATCCCCCCAATATGGTCAAAACAACAGGCAGAGGCAGGTCACCCGGCAGGTCTGTTCGAGGTTGAGGTGGCGTGATTTTGTGCGGCCCTGGACCAAAGTACAGTGTTCAGAAGGTATGTGCCATTAACTCCCAAGATTGCCAGGACGTACAGTGGTGTGAAAAACTATTTGCCCCCTTCCTGATTTCTTATTCTTTTGCATGTTTGTCACACTTAAATGTTTCTGCTCATCAAAAACTGTTAACTATTAGTCAAAGATAACATAATTGAACACAAAATGCAGTTTTAAATGATGGTTTTTAATATTTAGTGAGGAAAAAAAACTCAAAACCTACATGGCCCTGTGTGAAAAAGTGATTGCACCCCTTGTTCAAAAATAACTTAACCGTGGTTTATCACACCTGAGTTCAATTTCTGTAGTCACCCCCAGGCCTGATTACTGCCACACCTGTTTCAATAAAGAAATCACTTAAATAGGAGCTATCTGACACAGAGAAGTAGACCAAAAGCACCTCAAAAGCTAGACATCATGCCAAGATCCAAAGAAATTCCGGAACAAATGAGAACAAAAGTACTGTAATTGAGATCTATCAGTCTGGTAAAGGTTATAAAGCCATTTCTAAAGCTTTGGGACTCCAGCAAACCACAGTGAGAGCCATTATCCACAAATGACAAAAACATGGAACAGTGATGAACCTTCCCAGGAGTGGCTGGCCGACCAAAATTACCCCAAGAGGGCAGAGAAAACTCATCCGAGAGGCCACAAAAGACCCCAGGACAACATCTAAAGAACTGCAGGCCTCACTTGCCTCAATTAAGGTCAGTGTTCACAACTCCACCATAAGAAAGAGACTGGGCAAAAACGGCCTGCATGGCAGATATCCAAGGCGCAAACCACTTTTAAGCAAAAAGAACACTAAGGCTCATCTCAATTTTGCTAAAAAAAACATCTCAATGATTGCCAAGACTTGTGGGAAAATACCTTGTGGACCGCCGAGACAAAAGTTGAACTTTTTGGAAGGTGCGTGTCCTGTTAAATCTGTCGTAGAAGTAACACAGCATTTCAGCAAAAGAACATCATACCAACAGTAAAATATGGTGGTGGTAGTGTGATGGTCTGGGGTTGTTTTGCTGCTTCAGGACCTGGAAGGCTTGCTGTGATAGATGGAACCATGAATTCTACTGTCTACCAAAAAATCCTGAAGGAGAATGTCCGGCCCTCTGTTCGTCAACTCAAGCTGAAGCGATCTTGGGTGCTGCAGCAGGACAATGACCCAAAACACACCAGCAAATCCACCTCTGAATGGCTGAAGAAAAACAAAATGAAGACTTTGGAGTGGCCTAGTCAAAGCCCTGACCTGAATCCTATTGAGATGTTGTGGCATGACCTTAAAAAGGCAGTTCATGCTAGAAAACCCTCAAATAAAGCTGAATTATAACAATTCTGCAAAGATGAGTGGGCCAAAATTCCTCCAGAGCGCAGTAAAAGTCTTGTTGCAAGTTATCGCAAACGCTTGATTGCAGTTATTGCTGCTAAGGGTGGCCCAACCAGTTATTAGGTTCAGGGGGCAATTTCTTTTTCACACAGGGCCATGTAGGTTTTGAGTTTTTTTTCTCACTAAATAATAAAAAAACATCATTTAAAACTGCATTTTGTGTTCAATTATGTTATCTTTAACTAATGGTTAACAGTTTTTGATGAGCAGAAACATTTAAGTGTGACAAACATGCAAAAGAATAAGAAATCAGGAAGGGGGCAAATAGTTTTTCACACCACTGTAGTTGACTATTTAACACAGAACACATCTTCCTCAGCTTCCGCGTGGAACAGTGACATATCTTCCTCCACAGCCACTACTGCTACTACTAGCACCACATCCACCCCATTTGACAATTCACAGGAGTTATTTGGTGGGGAATTAACTGATTCACAGCCATTTTTATTACAAGATGACGGCGCTAAGCATGTTACACCACCACTTCATATGTCTGAGTTAGGCGCCAGTATGGACCTAAGGTGTGTGGATGATGAAGTACCTGTTGTTAATGCAGTTTTGGAGGAGTCTGATACAAGCGAAGCTGTGGAGCATAATGATGATGATGATGATGATACTGCCATGGATGTCACGTGGGATCCTAATAGACAAGATGAACAGGGGACAGTTCAGAGGGGGAGTCAGAGAGGAGTAGGAAGAGTTGAGTTGCTGCAAGAAGCAGGGGGAGCTCGTCATCATCATAAACAGCTGGTCGCAGTGTCCAGCGGCATGTATCACTACCTGTGGACAGCCAGCCAACATGCTCTTCAAGGTCAGCTGCTTACGCCATCACCAAAGTGCCATCATTCCAAGGCTCAGCGGTGTGGAGGTTTTTTGTGTGCCTGCCTCAGATGAGAGCACAATGCCTTCTGTACTATCTGCGATCAAAGATTGAGTTGTGGAAAGACCAAGACCCGCATAGAGACAACTACGAAGGCACATGGTGAAAAAGCACAAACGGCAATGGGAAGACCACCTGAGGAAAAGCAGCAAACAAACGCAAAGCCACCCTCCGCCTCCTCTTCCTCCTTTAGGTGCAGCATCTTCTTCAGCCACTTTATCCCTTGCATCTTCACAGCCACCCTCCTCCACTCCGCCTCTCACCTTGAGCGCTTCCTGCTCCTCTGCCCACAGCAGCAGCCAGGTGTCCGTGAAGGAAATCTTTGAGCGGAAGAAGTCAATGTGTGCCAGTCACCCCCTTGCCTGGCGTCTAACAGCTGGCGTGGCGGAATTGTTATCTCGCCAGCTGTTACCATACCGGCTGGTGGACTCTGAGGCCTTGCGAACATTTGTGGTGATTGGGACACTGCAGTGGAAGATAAAAGGCAGCAATTACTTTTCTTAAAAGGCGATACCCAAAGTGTACCGTGATGTAGATGTAGCTACTAGCAGCGGCCGCTATAATAATGTTTTCTGGTGCGTGTATATGCCTGCCTAATTTTTCTGGCTGCACTGCAGCTACAACAAAACAAAAGGCATGTACATGTGTCAATTACCCTTTGTGATCGCTACCTTGCCGCGGTGAAGGGTCTTGCGTATCACAATGAAGCGATGACCGGCTGAATGAGTGTGTTGGGGAGCACACCTGACCCAAGAAGATAATAAGACCGTTGCTTCATTGTAGACAGACCAAATTCGATCAGCTGGACACTCAATCACTATTGTTCTGTCATTGAGCTACCTCAGCCCGACCATATGGGCTTGAAAACCGCTATCACCTGCACTCTCGCTATGGTACGCACCAGTCCAACACGGCCGTCACTACACAAACAGCTGTTTGCTGTGCGTTACACTTTGAGTTTAGTCTGTCAGTGTGAAGCAGTACACTAATTCCACTACCTGATTGATGTAGACATATGCAAGACGTTTTAAAGCACTTTAGGCCTCCAATTTAGCAATAAAATGTGATTTCTGCCCTTAAACCCCGCTGTGCGTCAAATCCGGATTTTTCCCCGGGACTTTTGGCATGTATCCCACTCCGCCATGCACCCCTACAGGTGTTAGACCCCTTGAAACATCTTTTCCATCACTTTAGTGGCCACAATTAATGTTTGTAGTTTTGAAAGTTCGCCTGCCCATTGAAGTCTATTGCGGTTCGAAAAGTTCACATGTTCGCAAACTTTTTCGCATGTTCGAGTTCGAGGTTCGCGAACCACAATCGGAGGTCCGCGACAACTCTAGAAATGATACCTAGAAAGTTGGTGCAGACACAATTTGTGAAAAACATATTAGGACACCATCATATTTGTGGGATCTGCTAGTAGTTCCATTTGTTTTATATGTGGTTTTAGCAAGACAGGCTTTTTCTCTTCTGACTATTCAATAGTCAGGGATATGGTGAAAAAGCAGGAAACCAAAAAATTGCAAAAAATAACCTTTTCTTTTAATATTCCAAAAAAGTGCAGAATTTTGTATACAAAGACTTCAATCATGTAGTAAAGTGCATATAACTGGTAGAAAAAGGCAACAACATTGATTTGTTTCGGGTCCACGACCCTTCTTCAGGCTTTTAAACATACAGTGAGCATCTGCACAATTGAAGTACACAGTAGCATCTCATCTGGACAACAATTAAGCCAGGATAGACCACCACATAGAAATTCAGAAGAAAAGCTGCATGGAAGCAGGACACCCGGTCCGGATGTCCTGCTTCCATGCGGCTTTTCTTCTGAATTTCTATGTGGTGGTCTATCCTGGCTTAATTGTTGTCCAGATGAGATGCTACTGTGTACTTAAATTGTGCAGATGCTCACTGTATGTTTAAAGGATTGTACAGTCTCCCATCATGTCATGCTCCCAGGAAGTAAGGGAGATGCAGGGAACTCTGAAATTTAGGCTGCAGACAGTGTGTAAAGAGCAAAGCGGGGCATTTGTGGACCATGAGTGATGATTTACTTTGACATGCGGCCTCTTATCTCTCCTGAGTCCTGACACCCCTCTGCTTTTTCCGCCCAAGGCCCTGGCCTTTACAGGCCTTCCCAGAAACCGGCCCTGCACTCACTCTCTACTTTTATATCAATCTGCAATAGAAGAAGCTGGCTCTTTAAAAAAAATATTCAAAATAAGTATTTGCTAAATAAGTTAAACACTTACTAAAATGGAATATTTAATTCAGCATGTATCAATATAGCCGGAAAAATATTTTTATTTAATTAGCATCTATTCCCTATTTTATTATGGTGAATTCAGGCCTTCTGGAGCAACATCAGCTCAAACATGCAAGCATATCTATGTGATTGCATGTCACTAGTGATGGATGAACATCGTAAACCAAATGTTTGGGTGGTCGACCTTAGTGGCAGACAAACTTTAAAAACCTTCAGAGCCTATTTGCAGCCACAATTTATCTTAAAAGGGTACCAAAACTGCCCAAAAACCCAGGCAGTGACATGGCAGAGGGGAATCAATGGCAACATTTTCTTAATGTTTTTTATATGCAGGAAAATGACATTTTGCTTCAAGGAAAATAAAAACACAACAATGAAAAAAGTTCTTTGATGCTCTTAATTGATCATAAACACTTACCTTTGGTTACTCCCATGACAGCATCCTCAGAAATGTTTCACGCTATATCGTCTCAATATCGACGAAGGATGAAGAATGCTAAATATAGCAAGCCTCAGAATCTGTAAAATTCCCTCCAGTGCCCTATATTGTTCTTTTAACGGACTAACTTGGATTCCTATTGGTCTGCTCCAGGGCTTGCTATATTTAGTACAGCAAGTCCAGATACTGCCCCCGCTTCTCGCTGTATGCTACACCTCATTTGCACACAGGGCAGGGCATCTACAGCACCCTGCCATCTGTCATCCCTGTCATCACTAAACTGCTGCACGTGAACCCCTGCTCAGTGGGGAAAACATTTTCTTCTATAAGATGTAAATCCACCACTTATCATGAAACATACCTCAGTAGATGAGCCGCATGCATGTATTTTATCATGCTGCCATCTGTAGTTGACTTTATGATTACCTGCTGTTGCATCTACTGTTTCCCACTGGATCTGGGCAGGTGGAGATCTACTCCATACGTCACAGCCCACAAGATTCTCATCAGTCCAGTTGATTCTAGATAGAAAGATCTCATTATAGGACATCCAGGTGCCACCAGCTTCCCTATTGAAGATTCTCTTGCCTTTCTGATAGTTTCCAGAGATGGTCCAAGTCACCTTGAGAGTATGACGTGTTCCAGGCACCAAACAAGCCATCCGCATGGCGGTATTAGAAGAAGGAAGTATTAGAGGAGCCAGCAGATATGCTGAGTAGGGAGACATGTCTGGGAAGAGAGAGTGGAGAGTCTGCTTAATACATTATATAGAACAACTAACATTTATGGTTATATTAAAGCTTTAAACAGCCAAGCACAAAGTTTAGATCACACATATTCCACTTGTAGATAAGTACATTCTGAGTCAAGTGGAATTTTAAGATCAAAGGTCAAGGACAACTGAAGTGCGAAGAGTATGGAGGCTGCCATATTTATTTCCTTTTAAACAATACCAGTTGCCTGGCAGTACTGCTGATCTATTTGGCTGCACTAGTGACTGAATAACACCAGAAACAAGCATGCAACTAATCTTGTCAGATCTGACAATAATGTTAGAAACAACAACTGATCTTCTGAATGCTTGTTCATGGTCTATGGCTAAAAGGTATTAGAGGCAGAGGTTCAGCAGGGCTGCCAGGCAACTGGTATTGTGGTATTGCTTAAAAGGAAATAAACAGGGAGGAGCAGAAACTACGCCAGTGCGAATTTACGCATCGTAGTTCGCATCTACGCATCATAGTTCACAGGCGAAGTTTCAAAACTACGCTTACGAATTTACGCGTAGCAAAGTACCACTATGCGCAGTTAACATGTGTATTGCGTACTGAACTACGAATGTGTTACTCGTGTCTATTATTCCACGTACGATTGTATGCTTACAAATGTACGCATTGGAAAGGGGAATGTACGCATAGAAGAGTTCCTGATATGAGCACTTGCAGAGGAATTAATGCGTTAAATTTTCCGCATACGGGCATAAGCATCCGCTTAACACTATGCTTCACACTACGCGTAATTACGTATTTTAATGCGTAGTCTACGAAATGCAGACGAAGCGAATATTAGATTTCGAAGCCGTAGTTTGGCGAAGCGTAATTGCGTAAAACTACACGTAGTTCCAGTGTAGCGAAGTTGGAGGACTATGACCATCCCTAGAAATAAATATGGCAGTCTCCACATCCCTCTTGCTTCTGTTGTCCTTTGGGGCCCATTCACACTTGAAAAGGGCAAAACAGTAGCGCTTTGCGCGGGTGATTTTACCGTGATTGTCGTGGTAAAATTACTGTACAAATCTGCGTTTGATGAGTGATCGCGATTAGTGCTTCTACAGCATGCTAATCTCAATCGCTCTCGAATCACTGAAAAATGCTGCATGTAACGCGTTTGCGATTTCCGCTAATCACGAAACACCTGCGACTGGCGGCTATGGTGGCAGTGAGGTCACTGCCATACAGTTACTATTGCACTAGTGCTTTAAAAAGTGCTAGCGCTTTGGCGATGAGCGGTAAACGGCCACTAATCACCCTAGTGTGAATGGGCCCTAAAACTTGGAAATGTGTTACTGCGAGACTGATACCATTGGTTTCTTCATCAAGATGTTTCTTAGTGACAAATAATTATCCTGATCCTGGTTGATCTGACTACTTTTATATTGATTATTCAGATGTCCTGATTTATTGTGTGTGTGTTTTTAAAGAAAAAAGAAAAATATATAAATTGTAAAAACAGACAGCATGTATGGAATAATTATTTGAAAATTTACCTCCGATAATCAAAGTTGTTCCACTGCCACGAGCTATAAATGTCCCACCTTTATAAGCACAATAATAAACACCGGAGTCTTCTGGCTGTGGCTTGTACATGAGCAGCCTGGCTTCATGGCTATCACGTTCACATTTATATTTGGATGTATTATCATATACGCAGGCTTTCACAAGGCTAGAACTATCCTCTGTCTTTCCCATCTCTCGGTACCAGGCAATTAGTGTTCCGGCTTCTAAATGGACATTAGACTTACAGCGAATAACTGCTGGGAGGTCAGAATCAACTGCAATGGTAACAATGTCCTGCTGATCCAGAACAACATTTGAAGTGATCACTACAGTGAAAGACAACGAAGAAAGAAACCGAGTATTAAAAATGACAAACACTTTTTCCATTGAAAAACTGAATTACATTCTCTCATAATGTACAATAAAACTCGTTTCTAGTGTCCATACATACATACATACATTTAACAAAGTATTTATATATATATATATATATATATATATATATATATATATATATATATATATATATATATATATATATATATATTTACTGTATATACAGTGGCTTGCAAAAGTATTCGGCCCCCCTTGAAGTTTTCCACATTTTGTCACATTACTGCCACAAACATGATTACATTTTATTGGAATTCCATGTGAAAGACCAATACAAAGTGGAGTACACGTGAGAAGTGGAATGAAAATCATACATGATTCCAAACATTTTTTACAAATAAATAAGTGCAAAGTGGGGTGTGCGTAATTATTCAGCCCCCTTTGGTCTGAGTGCAGTGAGTTGCCCATAGACATTGCCTGATGAGTGCTAATGACTAAATAGAGTGCACCTGTGTAATCTAATGTCAGTACAAATACAGCTGCTCTGTGACGGCCTCAGAGGTTGTCTAAGAGAATATTGGGAGCAACAACACCATGAAGTCTAAAGAACACACCAGACAGGCCAGGGATAAAGTTATTGAGAAATTTAAAGCAGGCTTAGGATACAAAAAGATTTCCAAAGCCTTGAACATCCCACGGAGCACTGGTCAAGCGATCATTCAGAAATGGAAGGTGTATGGCACAACTGTAAACCTACCAAGACAAGGCCGTCCACCTAAACTCACAGGCCGAACAAGGAGAGCGCTGATCAGAAATGCAGTCAAGAGGCCCATGGTGACTCTGGACGAGCTGCAGATATCTACAGCTCAGGTGGGGGGATCTGCCCATAGGACAACTATTAGTCGTGCACTGCACAAAGTTGGCTCTTATGGAAGAGTGACAAGAAGAAAGCCATTTCTAAAAGAAAAGCATAAGAAATCCCGTTTGCAGTTTGCCACAAGCCATGTGGGGGACACAGCAAACATGTGGAAGAAGGTGCTTTGGCCGGATGAGACCAAAATGGAACTTTTTGGCCAAAATGCAAAACGCTATGTGTGGCGGAAAACTAACACTACACATCACTCTGAACACACCATCCCCACTGTCAAATATGGTGGTGGCAGCATCATGCTCTGGGGTTGCTTCTCTTCAGCAGGGACAGGGAAGCTGGTCAAAGTTGATAGGAAGATGGATGGAGCCAAATACAGGGCAATCTTGGAAGAAAACCTCTTGGAGTCTGCAAAAGACTTGAGACTGGGGCGGAGGTTCACCTTCCAGCAGGACAACGACCCTAAACATAAAGCCAGGGCAACAATGGAATGGTTTAAAACAAAACATATCCATGTGTTAGAATGGCCCAGTCAAAGTCCAGATCTAAATCCAACCGAGAATCTGTGGCAAGATCTGAAAACTGCTGTTCACATACGCTGTCCATCTACTCTGACTGAGCTGGAGCTGTTTTGCAAAGAAGAAAGGGCAAGGATTTCAGTCTCTAGATGTACAAAGGTAGAGACATACCCTAAAAGACTGGCAGCTGTAATTGCAGCAAAAAGGTGGTTCTACAAAGTATTGACTCAGGGGGCTGAATAATTACGCACACCCCACTTTGCAGTTATTGATTTGTAAAAAATGTTTGGAATGATGTATGATTTTCGTTCCACTTCTCACGTGTACACCACTTTGTATTGGTCTTACACGTGGAATTCAAATAAAATGTATTCATGTTTGTGGCAGTAATGTGACAAAATGTGGAAAACTTCAAGGGGGCCGAATACTTTTGCAAGCCACTGTATATATATATATAAATACACACACACGCATATATAGTTATTGTTAGATCCTGTTCTAATCACCTTTTTCCGGCACCAGCAACTTCTTATAGTTGCGTCTCACGGACTGTGAGATAACTTGACTCTCAACACAGCAAGCAGGAGATAGACTTTCTCAGGCTTCTTCAATATTCACGTTATTTATTCAGGAAACAGAAATACAGATAGATACAGTTCATCATATCCTAGCCACGCCAATCTTCATGTTGCGTTACAAGCTTCTTGATTACACTTCCTGCTGAAGTCAATCAGGTACCTTCTTTCTAACCTACGTTACACTAGACTACCTATGTACAGCATACATTATATCAGATTACAGAAAGGAATGAACATACTTAGAGGTCCCAGTCAGCATTGTGAGCTAGTGTGAAAGTAAGCAGCAGAGTGAGTTCCCATAGCTCACTCCGGTTTTAATACCGACAAGGAAAGAGTTAAATATGACATCATCTTCGCCATCCCCTAGATCAGACTATTGGTGGAGCCCCTCATGGTGTCATCATCCACACCTACTCGATTAATATTCAATGAGGCTTTTGACATACATAAAAGAATGTGGGTATTTATAAAACATGGCTGATGTTTATTGTTCTAGTGGCGTACATGCCCAGGTCAGGGAGACCTGTGGCCTTGTCCATAGAACAGCTTCTTGGTATGTTCTAGTTCTGACAGAACTGAAGATTTTCTCTCAAAGAGAAAATCCCCTTAAAGGGCAGGTCTGCTCCTCAAGCCTTTTTGACTAACTCAGTCCAAATAACTGAGGCCTACTTAAATTATAACAGTTATCCACTCATTTCTATACCTTGTGGTGGGACCACAGCATGTTTTAAACAAAATTATGACAGCTGCAGGTATTGGTGGTAGCCGAATAGGCTGTGGAACCTGGCAGTGGGACCACAGCATTTTTTAAAATAAAATTATGACAGCAGCAGGAGGAATCGGTGGCAACAGGAAACAGGAAAGACTGTGGAACCTGGCAGTCTCCATGCAACATTTGTTTTGGATGTCCCCAGTCATACAAACAAACAGGGATGAAGTTTTACTCTTTATATGCTTCCAAACAGAGATTTCAGTACCCAAAGACCCTTGGAGTTGCTTGTTGGCCCTCCCAATAGTGTGCATGCAAAAAGGACACTGAGGAAATGTGGGCACCCAATAACACGATAGTAGAATATTGGTAAATTTACTGAAGTTCTACTATTTTAGTGCAAATGACTATAGTAAAATATTGGTAATAAAATACCAATATTTTACTACAGCTATATACATCCCAATGAGCATTTTTTTCATTACTATTTAGAAGCTCATAATTTAAAAAAATAATAGTAATATACCCTCTTGACATGCATATTAAAAAAGTTCAGATCCTAAGGTAACTATTTATGGGGGTTTTTAATTGTAATTTTACAAAAAAAATGTTATTAAAAGTTTTATTTGGGTATTTTTGGGAGGGTGTGGGAAGTAAGTAGTTAATAATAAATGTAAGTGTGGGTATGTTTATTTAAAAAAAATGTATGTCGGTGTAATTTTACAATTTGGCCACATGATCATTTTTTGCTAGGTATCCTGTAAGCATACGATTTACACTTAAAGGAAGTGAAGCATATGTGTAACTTAGAACGATCGTGGCTTCTCATAGAAACCAGTGATCATTCTAAAGGGGACTTAGATCAATGAATAAGAACTGATTTCCCATTCATTGATCTCTGGGCTAACGGGCAGCAGCAAGAGGAGGCTAACGGAGGCGATCGGCAGCATGGGCAGCCTTTCGGACGTAGCAGCTATGTCCAAAATGCTTAAGTAGTTAACCAACTACCCCCTATGCTTAACCTTAACCATCCCCCACACCTAACCTTAACTGTCCCTCCACCACCAATCGCTGCAAAAAAACCTTAATTTTCAGGTCAGCCATAGGCACCCATTGAAATACCCAATTACCAAAATAAACACAATTTTTCAGTCCCTGCCATAGGTGCCCATTGAAATATTGGCTTTAAGAGGTAATTTTCAGGATATGACTAAATGGATACATGTTCAAACATATTAAAAAAATGTTGTTTATTCCAGAATGTATAGTTAATATAAGTTTATACAGTTAAAATGAAGGGAGTCAGATATTGCAAAACCATTGTACGTTTCTACAAAAAATAATATATGTTATTGGGCGCCCACATTTTTACTTTGGCGCCCCTTGCTGATACTTTGTATTGGTGTCAATGGCAGCACCCATTTCGTCCACTAGTGGCTGGCCCAATTTGTCTGCTTCCCTCCCATCACCTGAATAGAAAGCCCAATCCCAGAGACTTCTGACCTTTTTCTCACAGCTGCACAATGCCCCATTTCTAAACACTGGAAAAAGTTAATACTCCTACAGTAGCTGAGGTTCCCAACAGAGTGCAGTGCATCTATAGAATTCAAAACTTGACTGATAAACTTCAAGATAAGAAGCATATATATTATAAATCTAAAATAATGTTTATATTTTAATTTCCATAGTATACTGGGTTATTTTTGTATAGTGGGAGACATGGCAGAGCTTTCAAATAGAATATATCTGAATGATCAATCTGCATGGATGTGCAGAGCTCCAGTAACTGGACAATATTACACAGCTAGCACTCACTACAGGCAAAGGGGGGTGTTAGCTTCAGTAAATAATGTGTGCACGGAAAATTACCTGATAGTCTTCCCCACGGCGATGACGGACCCCCTCGGGGAAGGCCTAACGCTAGTCTAGCAATAAAAACATAATATTCCTTCTGCTAATCATAAATGGTATACGCATCACATCAAGCAGACAGACAGACAAATGACAGCGGTCAAGGCTGCACCTGCAATGTAAACCAACAGAGGCAATGTAGAGCCCCACTAGGGCTAAATACATGCCTTGCATGCAAAACAGATGCAAATTATGTAATAATTCTAATCTAAAAATGTGGATGTAGATTTGAGGCAATGAATGCAGCTAGCCAGAGTATACTTACATTCAATTTGTACAGCAGGAGACATGGCAGCGCTTTCAAACAGAAGTTATACCTGAATGATCAATCTGCATGGATGTTACACAGCTAGCACTCACTACAGGCAAAGGGGGTGTTAGCTTCAGTAAATAATGTGTGCACAGATTATTACATAATAGACTTCCCCACGGGGATGATGGACCCCCTCGGGGGAAAGCCTAACACTAGTCTAGCAATAAAAACATAATATTCCTTGTGCCCCAGTGGGGCTCTGCATGGTCTCTGTTAGTTTACATTGCAGGTGCAGCCTTGAGCGCCGCTGTCATTTGTCTGTCTGTCTGCTTGATGTAATGTGTGTCTGTTTATTTTTGTATAGACTATAACGTTCCTTGGGGCTGGCACCATCCCTCCTTCTCTTTTTTTTCCCATCCTTTTTCCTCATTTTGTGTCCTTCTATATACATTCTTTTTCTCACTGCCTACTTGTCCTAGTAGCAATCAGGTTTATCCTTTATGTTTGCTAACTGTGGCACATTGAGTATATATTGGTCCACTTTGGATCCCTGTGTATAATGTTGCTGCTATATTCTACTATTTTAAGCTGACTGGTTAATACATTGTGGCTGCATTATGACGCCTTATTGTTACACTTGAGTTGCAATGTACCCAATCTGAATTATTTGCTAGGTAAACAGTTAAAGAGGAACTCCAGTGAAAATAATGCAATAAAAAAAGTGCTTCATTTTCACAATAATTATGTATAAATGATTTAGTCAGTGTTTGCTCATTGTAAAATCTTTCCTCTCCCCGATTTACATTCTGACATTTATTACATGGTGACATTTTTACTGTGGGCAGGTTATGTAGCTGCTGCTAGCTGTTTTGGCTTTTAGAGACAGCTGTAAACAGCTAATTCCTGTCTGTGAACCTTGTTACATTGTAACAAACTGCCAAAAGTACCGCGGTCCCAGAGCTTCTTGTGGGAGGGGTTTCAGCACAAAATCAGTCATACAGCGCCCTCTGATGGTCTGTTTGTGAAAAGCAATATTTTTCTCATGTAAAAGGGGGTATCAGCTACTGATTGGGATAAAGTTCAATTCTTGGTTGGAGTTTCTCTTTAAATACAAATAGATACTGTAAAACATAATCATGTACAAGTGATGTCTGGAAAATATGACACATGCATATGTTATATTTATTATGACAACTTTGTATCATAATCTTTTCCAGTATTTTCTCAACATTATGAAAGTATATATCCTCTATTGAAGACTAGTGTTTAACAAGTCCCCTCTGGGATGGGTAGCATTGTTGCAAGTACTCCTTAAAAATGTACATTTATTTGCAGGACTCCTTAAAGGGCTACTGTAGGGGGGTAGGAGGAAGGGGTAGTGGGAAAAAGAGTTGAACTTACCTGGGGCTTCTAACGGTCCCCCGCAGCCGTCCTGTGCCCCGCAGCCACTCACTGATGCTCCTCCTGTTCGAGGCAGCAACCGGAGCATCGTTGAGTGGCTGCGCGGGCACCAGACGTCTGTGGGGACCATTAGAAGCCCCAGGTAAGTTCAACTCTTTTTCCCCCTACCTCCCTACAGTACTCCTTTAATGCTTTTTGGCAACTAAACATACTTATTCATTTGTGCCCATACTTGTTTCATATAATGAATAGATTGTGGCAAGCAAAAGTACCCTGTGAACACTACTGAAGTACCTTCTATTAGTAGAACCTACAAAAAACAAGAAAGCTCATGGTGACATAGAACCACCAGGAAAGTATAAGGGTCTTAGGCCCACATGCAATTCATTTTTTCTCCCAAGTTATCTCCTAGGAGATAATTTTCATCTTCTTTTTAAAACAACTGTTCAGCATTTTACAATTAAAAAAAGGAACCAAAAGTAGCGCTGAAAAAGTAATATCAAAATTATTTTGAGCATTTTCTTGCTTGCTGGTTGTATAAAAGGCAGTTTATAAAAAGACATTAAAATATCACCTAGGAGAAAACGTAGGAGAGTAAGTGAATTGCATATGGGCCTTAGAGTGGCAACACGCAATACAAAAAAAAAGGATCCAATTAACAACAGTTCAATAAAAATGATCAGTTGTACAGGGAAACTTAGACCTTTTTATTTATTCAATCCAGATATCTGAATTTCCTGTTTTGTTTTTTCCAATAAAAGACGAGTTGGCGTGGAGGATATTTTTAGACCAATTTTTATGAAAATTAAATGGTGTGGGGTAGATTTACATTTTCCGATTTGAAGACCCAAGCAATTATTTCAGAGTTTAATCTATCAATTTTGGTACTATTTTGGAGCTCAAGATGTATGCTCACCTAGGATGAATATAAAGAAAAGTATTTACCATGGCGCCAATCTTCTGACACACAAAAAGGGTGTTACAGCCAGGTACCAGTGGCGTAGCAATGGGGATAGCCGCCATAGCATTGCTATGGGGCCCCACGGCAGCCCTACGTCACAGGGGGCCCGCAGCTACCTGTCCTGAGAGGACTTTTTTTTTCTCTTGTTTTTTGTTTATTTTTATTTTTGCTGGCCGGGTCCCCCTCCCTCACCCTCACCTCGGCGGCACCCCCTCCCCCCCCGCCGCCTCACCTCGGGTCCCCCCTCAGCGGCGAGAGAGCGGCATATACAGGAAGCTCTGGCGGAGTAAACAGCCACTAGAGGTTCAGCTACCTCCGGGCTACTGTGTCCCCACTGTATTGCTGCTCGCACCGCTTCTATTGCGAGCAGCAATACAGTGGGGACACAGTAGCCCGGAGGCAGCTGAACCTCTAGCCGCTGATTACCCCGCCGGAGCTTGCTGGATATGCCGCTCTCTTGCCGCTGAGGGGGGACCCGAGGTGAGGCAGGGGGGGGCGCCGAGGTGAGGGGGGGGGGGGCGGCCGGCAGGCGAAAATAATAATTAAGCTCTCAGGACAGGTAGCTGCGGGCCCCCTGTGACGTAGGGTTGCCGTGGGGCCATCTCTCGCCGCTGATGGAAGGAGGGGGGACCCCAGGTGAGGCAGGGGGGATAAGGGTCGGGCCCCTACCCCACTAACTACTCAGCTACCTCCCCTCCCACCCGGCTACCTAACTGCCCACCCTGCCACCTAACTGAGGCTACCTAACTGCCCACCCAGCTACCTAACTGCCCACCCTCCCACCCAGCTACCTAACTGCCCACCCTTCCACCTAAATGAGGCTACCTAACTGCCCACCCTGCCACCTAACTGAGGCTACCTAACTGCCCACCCGGCTACCTAACTGCCCACCCAGCTACCTAGCTGCCCACCTGGCTACCTATCTGCCTACCCTGCCACCCAGCTACCTAACTGCCCGCCCGGCTACCTAACTGCCCGCCCGGCTACCTAACTGCCTACCCTGCCACCCAGCCACCTATCTGCCTACCCTGCTACCTATCTGCCTACCCTGCCATCCAGCTACCTAACTGCCCACCCAGCTACCCATCTGCCTACCCTGCCACCCAGCTACCTAACTGCCCACCCGGCTACCTAACTGCTCACCCTGCCACCCGGCTACCTAACTTCCCACTTCCCACTGCGCACCCTTCTACCTAACTTCCCACCTGGCTACCTAACTGCCCACCCGTCTACCTATTTGCCTACCCTCCCACCCGTCTACCTACCTGCCTACCCTCCCACCCAGCTACCTAACTGCCTACCCAGTGCAGTGCCTGCACCGCAAATAGTGTGCCAGCCTGCCCAACCACCCTCCCTCCAGGTAATTAATGTTAGCCCACTATAGACCTAACTACATATACTGCATTTTGTGGGGAAATCTGGCGACAATCTGATTGCATTTTGTGGGAAAATTTGGCGACAATCTGATTGCATTTTGTGGGGAAATTTGGCGACAATCTGATTGCAATTTGTGGGGAAATATGCCAACAATCTGGTTGCATTTTGTGGGGAAATCTGCCGCCAATCTGGTTGCATTTTGTTGGGAAATCTGCCGACAATCTGGTTGCATATTGTAGGGAAATCTGCCAACAATCTGGTTGCATTTTGTGGGGAAATCTGCCGACAATCTGGTTGCATATTGTGGGGAAATCTGCCAACAATCTGGTTGCATATTGTGGGGAAATCTGCCGACAATCTGGTTGCATATTGTGTGGAAATCTGCCGACAATCTGGTTGCATATTGTGTGGAAATCTGCCGACAATCTGGTTGCATTTTGTTGGGAAATTTTCCGACAATCTGGTTGCATATTGTAGGGACATCTGCCGACAATCTGGTTGCATTTTGTGGGGAAATCTGCCGACAATCTGGTTGCATTTCGTGGGGAAATCTGCCGACAATCTGGTTGCATATTGTGTGGAAATCTGCCGACAATCTGGTTGCATATTGTGTGGAAATCTGCCGACAATCTGGTTGCATTTTGTTGGGAAATCTGCCAACAATCTGGTTGCATATTGTAGGGAATTCTGCCGACAATCTGGTTGCATATTGTAGGGAAATTTGCTGACAATCTGGTTGCATTTTGTGGGGAAATCAGATTTCCCCACAAAATGTTTGGGTGGGAGGTCCGAGGTCCGTGGGGTTGGAAGGTCGTGGGGGGGGGGGGCCCATAATTTTTTTTTTGCTATGGGGCCCAGTCATTTCTAGCTACGCCCCTGCCAGGTACAGTACATTTATTTTGAGGGTGCCAAATTATTTTGTATTAATTAATAAAGTTTAATACTTCTTTAAAGCTCATAAAATTAGGTATATTTTGGATAGTTTATACATTTTACAGAGCCATATTAATCCAATATACATGCCACCACTAATCAGTGCATGGCATGGATTGATTCAGCTTTAAGATACAGGGCTTGGACCAAGATGTATAAAGTACCCAGATAGCTCATAGTGACCCAGAACCATTATAAAAGTAGAAGGGGCATAAATTAACATTTGCTAAACATAAATTTGCTGTCTGTGATTTACTCAATAGTGAATAATTATTTTTTTCTGTATTGAAAGAAAACAAAAACATGTATTTTAAAACAACTACTTCTTAGCGTGCCCCCATTTTGCTCCTTTGTCCCTTATATCATATTGTCCCTTATATTATATAGTAATCCACTCCTTGCCTTCTGTAACCTCGGCCAACATCCTACATGCCTACCATCTACTTAACCTTCTTTGTGCACTCAAGGCTTGACTTACAGTAAACTCCACTGAACCTCTATATTATCATATCATATATCACTGTGATCATCACAGTTACTTTTTCCCTAATATCCTCAATTTAAAACAGTTCAAGAAAAATAACTGAAATGGTAAACAATAGCACATCACCAAAACATGTGTACCATGGTGCTGAGAATGGTAAAATACAGTGGTTTATCGTATTCTAGTTAAGACAACCAGAATTCATTTCAGATTATGCAGTGATCCATGCTACTTAGTTGTCTGATTTACAGTATACAGGTCCTCATTCTGTGCCCAGCTTTCTTCATATCTCATCACAGACCTCCGGCCAACTATGATACAGAAGTAAAACCAGGAGCCTACAGTATTTGTAATGGTGGCAATCAGCTGAAATCCAGAAATGGGACTTCATTTCTGCAGAAGGAATAGCACATTTCTGGCAATCAGCTGGTCACCATATTTATAAAAGTGATGATCTATGAGCTACTTTGCAGATCACCACTGGAGATTGCTACTCAGTGGACCATTCACCAGCTTTGTCACAAGTTGCCACTTCAGTAAACTGGCAATGCATGGCTGTAATTAAAAGTCAATAGATGTCTCTTCTTGGTGCATTGCCCATATGCCATTTCTATCCTGTTCAAGTGAATATGACTGAAGATCAGGACTTCGGGATAATTAAGGTAAACAATCAAATCACTGATTTCCACCATAAAAAAGCTTGCCCTTTTTATAAATGTTGTGATGGCGATTTAACCTCTCTGGCTATATGACTATCTCCAAATATTAGGGTCTAAATGCGGTGCAATTTTTTCACATGCTTTTAGATCCTAAAACCAGGAAAAAATCATACCACAGTGAGATGTCCGGTAGCCCAGCACATTAATCACCTCCCCTGGGATCCAGTGCTGCAATTCTCCCTCTGTCCTCCCGGTTGCACTGTAATTATAGTCATCATGACAACAAACGGCAATCTTACCCAAGGGATCCAGAGCCACCAAGAACCAGAAGAAGAATGTCTGCCAGCATCTGGATCCTGGGGAAGGTGAGTTAAAAAAAAAACCACAGCTACTCCCAATACCTCTCAGCAGGTACCCGGATTCAGGGTCGGGGTTGCCTCTCCTGGCTTCTTTTTTCCACCCCAATCTATCTATCTATCTATCTATCTATCTATCTATCTATCTATCTATCTATCTATCCATCCATCCACATTTTTTGTGTACAATAAAATTCATATGATCCTATATGATTTTAAAGTCTAAAGCAATTCAAAGGATCTACTTATTAGCTCTAAATACATATAGAGCCAAAACATATACAATATATAGCCAATAAAGTGTGTACACAAAAGTGGAAATTATCGAACTGATACATTTTAATTTCACAGTGAAGTACGATGAGTAATAGTAGTAGAAGTAGTTGTAGAGGGGGTGGTAGTAGTACTAGTAACTTCCATGGAGCAAAACAGATTTGGATGGATAATATAGACTATACAGCTCCTTAAATATGACAATAATAACAATTTCACTGAGGCAAAAAGCATAGATCAATGACAAGAAAACAACAGAAGAGAGACTTGACCTCAAAAACTTACAATCTAGAATAATACACATTCTATAGCAGAAAATATTACTAATACAATATTACAGGTTTTTTCCCTACCTTCAAAAATAGAAAGTAATATGATAAGTTTCATTTCTGGGTATCAGTAGAAGGTGTCTTAGTCTCCTGTATTCCTGTGCGGTCTTATTTAAACACATGTGAATAGGTAACTGTCTGTAACATGAATATTTGGGTGGAAGGGGAGGAGCAGATTCAGATGATGCAAGGCACTGCATAAGTACAGTAAGAAGCCAATTTATCAGTAAAGCAGATGACTACTTTCAGTTTTCTTCAATCCTTTTTAGATTCCTATCCTCCCTTTTCAATGCATTTTCATTACATACTTTTAATTTACTTTCAGATTACGTAAATACAATTATTACAACCATAATTATATTTAAAAAAATGAAGAGAATTCCACTGGTATGCATAGAATTGATGGAAAAGTGAGTGAATATGATCAAAGTGGTGAAAAGATAGTAGATAGGAGTAGTGTTGGGCGAACATCTAGATGTTCGGGTTCGGGCCGAACAGGCCGAACATGGCCGCGATGTTCGGGTGTTCGACCCGAACTCCGAACATAATGGAAGTCAATGGGGACCCGAACTTTTGTGCTTTGTAAAGCCTCCTTACATGCTACATACCCCAAATTTACAGGGTATGTGCACCTTGGGAGTGGGTACAAGAGGAAAAATTTTTTAGCAAAAAGAGCTTATAGTTTTTTGAGAAAATCGATTTTAAAGTTTCAAAGGGAAAACTGTCTTTTAAATGCGGGAAATGTCTGTTTTCTTTGCACAGGTAACATGCTTTTTGTCGGCATGCAGTCATAAATGTAATACATATAAGAGGTTCCAGGAAAAGGGACCGGTAACGCTAACCCAGCAGCAGAACACGTGATGGAACAGGAGGAGGGTGGCGCAGGAGGAGAAGGCCACGCTTTGTGAGACACAACAACCCAGGCCTTGCATGAGGACAAGAAGCGTGCGGATAGCATGCTTTGTACCGCCATGCAGTCATAAATGTAATAAAGATAAGTGGTTCAATAAACAGGGACCACGCGGCAACGCTAACCCAGCAGCAGCAGACGTGATGGAACAGGAGGAGGCGCAGGAGGAGAAGGCCACACTTTGTGAGACACAACAACCCAGGCCTTGCATGAGGACAAGAAGCGTGCGGATAGCATGCTTTGTACCGCCATGCAGTCATAAATGTAATAAAGATAAGTGGTTCAATAAACAGGGACCACGCGGCAACGCTAACCCAGCAGCAGCAGACGTGATGGAACAGGAGGAGGCGCAGGAGGAGAAGGCCACGCTTTGTGAGACACAACAACCCAGGCCTTGCATGAGGACAAGAAGCGTGCGGATAGCATGCTTTGTACCGCCATGCAGTCATAAATGTAATAAAGATAAGAGGTTCCATAAACAGGGACCGGCAACGCTAACCCAGCAGCAGCAGCAGCACACGTAATGGAACAGGAGCAGGCGCAGGAGGAGAAGGCCATGCTTTTTGAGACACAACAACCCAGGCCTTGCATGAGGACAAAAAGCGTGCGGATATAGCAGCAATGCTTTTTGCCGCCATGCAGTCATAAATGTAATACAGATGAGAGGTTCAATAAACAGGGACCGGAAACGCTACACCATCCCAGATGTTCATTGGTCATGTTACTTGGTTGGGGTCCTGGAGTGTTGCGTAGTCATTTCCAATCCAGGATTGATTCATTTTAATTTGAGTCAGACGGTCTGCATTTTCTGTGGAGAGGCGGATACGCCGATCTGTGACGATGCCTCCGGCAGCACTGAAACAGCGTTCCGACATAACGCTGGCTGCCGGGCAAGCCAGCACCTCTATTGCGTACATTGCCAGTTCGTGCCAGGTGTCTAGCTTCGATACCCAATAGTTGAAGGGTGCAGATGGATTGTTCAACACAGCTACGTCATCTGACATGTAGTCCTTGACCATCTTCTCCAGGCGATCGGTGTTGGAGGTGGATCTGCACGCTTGCTGTTCAGTGGGCTGCTGCTGCATGGGTGTCAGAAAATTTTCCCACTCCAAGGACACTGCCGATACCATTCCCTTTTGGGCACTAGCTGCGGCTTGTGTTGTTTGCTGCCCTCCTGGTCGTCCTGGGTTTGCGGAAGTCAGTCTGTCGGCGTACAACTGGCTAGAGGAGGGGGAGGATGTCAATCTCCTCTCTAAAGTCTCCACAAGGGCCTGCTGGTATTCTTCCATTTTGACCTGTCTGACTCTTTCTTCAAGCAGTTTTGGAACATTGTGTTTGTACCGTGGATCCAGAAGGGTATAAACCCAGTAATTGGTGTTGTCCAGAATGCGCACAATGCGTGGGTCACGTTCAATGCAGTCTAGCATGAATTGAGCCATGTGTGCCAGAGTCCTACCAGAATCCTCATCATCCTCTTGTGAGCGTTGTGATAGTTGTTGTGATGCATCATAGTCGTCACCTTCCTCCTGGTCTGCTTCTGCTGACCATTCGCGCTGAATTGTGGAAGTCCAACGTGCACCGCTCTGGCCCTCGTCAGTGGTGGCATGAAATTCCTGCTCCAACTCCAGCTGTTCCTCCTCCTCTTCTTCGTCATAGCTGCTGGGGCCAGCGTTCCCTGAGGCGGATGGCCTGATGTTGGTACCATCACGCTGATCGTTTTCTCCTTCAGATTCCCCCAGTTGCATCATGACAGCTGTTTCCTTGATTTTCAACATTGACCTCTTCAGTAAACACAGCAGTGGTATGGTAATGCTGACTGAAGAGTTGTCACTGCTCACAAGCAACGTGGATTGCTCAAAATTTTGGAGGACTTGGCAGAGGTCCAACATGTTGGCCCAATCGGATCCACAGAAGCTTGGCAGCTGTCCGGATGCGCCTCGGTACTGCGACGTCATGTACTGGACCACTGCACTCTTCTGCTCACAAAAGCGTGCTAGCATGTGCAGCGTAGAATTCCAGCGCGTAGGGACATCACACAGCAAGCGATGGTGGGGGAGATTGAAGCGCTCCTGCATCTTGGCGAGTGCCCCCGAAGCAGTACTGGAATTTCTACAATGTTTGGCCACTCGACGCACCTTCAACAGAAGATCGGCCACGCCTGGGTATGTCCTCAGGAACCGCTGAACTACTAGGTTCATCACGTGCGCCAGGCAAGGGATGTGTGTCAGCTTAGCCAACCTTAAAGCGCGAATGAGATTACTCCCATTATCACACACAACCATGCCCGGTTTCAGGTCCAGCGGTGCCAGCCACAAATCCGTCTGTTCCTTTATTCCCTTCCAAATTTCCTCCCCTGTGTGCTGCTTATCCCCAAGGCAGATCAGCTTCAGCAACGCTTGCTGACGCATGCCAACAGCTGTGCTGCACTGCTTCCACGATCCTACTGCTGCTGGGTTAGCGTTTCCGGATGAGGTACAGCTTTGAGATGCGTTGGAGGAGAAGGAGTCAGAGAGGTAGGTGCTGCTGTTGTTATCCAGTGGGAGGGACGGCGGTGCAGCTGTTTGCGGCGTGGGCAACACCCGCGCCGTAGCAGGTGAGGAATCGCTGCCAGGCTCCACAAGGTTCACCCAGTGCGCGGTAAGGGAGATGTATCGACCCTGTCCGAACGCACTCGTCCAAGTGTCAGTGGTGAGGTGAACCTTGCAGGCAACGGCATTCTTCAAGCTTCGGGTTATTTTGCTGACCACGTGCTCATGCAACTCAGGCACTGCAGAGCGCGCAAAGTGGTAGCGGCTGGGAACCACGTAACGTGGGATGGCCACTGACATCATGCCCTTGAAGCTGTTTGTCTCCACCACTCGATATGGCAGCATTTCGCAGGCCAGAAGCTTGGCTATGCTGGCTGTTACTGCTACGGCCCGGGGGTCATTTGCTGGCAATTTCCTCTTGCGCTCAAACATCTCCGACACAGACAACTGAACCGTAGCGCTGCACACGGAAGGGCTGTTGGGTGTTGTGTTTGATGAACACTGGGAGACCTCAAGAGCACTACTCCGGAAAGTGACAGTGTCAGCGTCGTCTGATGTTTGTGAATGTTGTGAACCACGCAATGGCTGGGCTACTGCTGCTGCTGAGGCGGGTCTGGTGGTGAGTCTGGTGAACCCAAGGGAGGCAGTGTTGCTGGTACCCTGTCCTGCCGCGTTTGCCCACAGAGTGGGATGTTTGGATAGCATGTGGCGGCTCATGCTGGTGGTGGAGAGGTTGTTAATACTTTTCCCCCTGCTCAGGCGGGTCTTGCACACCTTGCAAATCGCCATGGTAACATCCTCAGTGCAGTCTTCAAAGAAAGCCCAGACTTTGGAGCACCTGCCTCCTTGCTGGCGATTTCTGTTTGCTCCTCTTTTACCTCTCACTTGAACTTCCACGCTTGTGGTGCCTGAAATTGCGCGCCGCCTACCTTGTGGCACAAGGCGAACTCGTGCAGCAGTGGGTTCTTCAACAGACTCATCTGTGCTGCTGCTACGACGGCGATGTTCTCGTTCAGAAACAAAATCTGGGTCTATGTCCACATTGTCCATACCCTCCTCTTCCATCTCCTCAAACTCGTCATATGTCATTGTGGGGGGCCGCCGCCGTGGAGTAGAGCTCCCCAGAACAACCTCTGCGCAGCTCACTCCAACGTTGTCTTCCAGATCTTGTCGGCCGACCTCCTGCAATTGCAACCCCTCCTGCCCAACTTGCTCTGGGATTTGGGTTTCCGAGTCCTCCTCGGACTCGCCTTGTATTTCAGTGCGCGGTGCATTTCCCACAGTTAATGGTTGTGAATCCGGGCACAACATGTCTGGCTGTTCCTCCATTGACCTTTGAAAGGTGGAAGTTTGTTGGGCTGGGAATAGCTCCTGCGAATACACCATTGTGTCCTGAGGTAATTCATCGGACTGGTTATCTGGCAGTTGTGTGCGTGGTGTCGCTGCCGGTTGTGTCAGCTTTGTGCCCACTGGCTCCTTGTAACTGGCTGAGGACTCGGACCTCGTGCGTGATGTGCTGGTGCTGCTTAACCCACTGCTGGACGCTTGAGAGGTCATCCAAGTAATTATCTGGTCCTGTTCTTTTGGATCTGTGAGGGTTGTTGTCCTGGACAACATGGGCGGTATTGAGTGGGTTTTCTTGGGTGCTTCCCTGTGGCCTGTACGTGAACCGTCAGGGGAAACAGTATTATGGTATAGAACAGAGGCGCCAAAAGAATAAAAACAATATTTAAAAGTTTTAAAATTATTGCTTAGGAGGCAGTGGTGGACTCACCTCCCACAAGCAGACACAACAACTGTGTATTCTCAAAAGGGACATTTATTGGTATACTCCAAATAAGGTTGCAACGCGTTTCGCAGGTCAGGGGAAACACCTCTTCCCTTGCCCCTTCCTCTTTCACCGGATTTCTTCCTCATTTCACTTATCCTTACAGTACACGCTGACTGGCAGCAGTACAGTGGCAGTACAGAAATGCTATACAGTACCACTATTCCCAGCAGCGACACAGAGCACAATGCTATACAGTGGCGGGTGAGCGGTGTACCACTATTCCCAGCAGCGACACAGAGCACAATGCTATACAGTGGCAGGTGAGCGGTGTACTACTGTTCCCAGGCCCAGCAGACAAAGAGTGGAAGTAAACACAATGCTATATAGTCTGGCTGAGCGGTGTACACAGAGTGGCAGTACACACAATGCTATATAGTCTGGCTGAGCGGTGTACACAGAGTGGCAGTACACACAATGCTATATAGTCTGGCTGAGCGGTGTACACAGAGTGTCAGTAAACAATGCTATATATAGCGTGGCTGAGCGAGGTACACAGTGGCAGTACACACAATGCTATATAGTCTGGCTGAGCGGTGTACACACAGTGTCAGTAAACAATGGTATATAGTCTGGCTGAGCGGTGTACACAGAGTGTCAGTAAACAATGGTATATAGTCTGGCTGAGCGGTGTACACAGAGTGGCAGTACACACAATGCTATATAGTCTGGCTGAGCGGTGTACACAGAGTGGCAGTACACACAATGCTATATAGTCTGGCTGAGCGGTGTACACAGAGTGGCAGTACACACAATGCTATATAGTCTGGCTGAGCGGTGTACACAGAGTGGCAGTACACACAATGCTATATAGTCTGGCTGAGCGGTGTACACAGAGTGGCAGTACACACAATGCTATATAGTCTGGCTGAGCGGTGTACACAGAGTGGCAGTACACACAATGCTATATAGTCTGGCTGAGCGGTGTACACAGAGTGGCAGTACACACAATGCTATATAGTCTGGCTGAGCGGTGTACACAGAGTGGCAGTACACACAATGCTATATAGTCTGGCTGAGCCGTGTACACAGAGTGTCAGTAAACAATGCTATATATAGCGTGGCTGAGCGAGGTACACAGTGGCAGTACACACAATGCTATATAGTCAGGCTGAGCCGTGTACACAGAGTGTCAGTAAACAATGGTATATAGTCTGGCTGAGCGGTGTACACAGAGTGTCAGTAAACAATGGTATATAGTCTGGCTGAGCGGTGTACACAGAGTGGCAGTAAACACAATGCTATATATAGCGTGGCTGAGCGAGGTGCACAGTGGCAGTACACACAATGCTATATAGTCAGGCTAAGCCGTGTACACAGAGTGTCAGAAAACACAATGCTATATATAGCGTGGCTGAGCGAGGTGCACAGTGGCAGTACACACAATGCTATATAGTCAGGCTGAGCCGTGTACACAGAGTGTCAGTAAACAATGGTATATAGTCTGGCTGAGCGGTGTACACAGAGTGTCAGTAAACAATGGTATATAGTCTGGCTGAGCGGTGTACACAGAGTGGCAGTAAACACAATGCTATATATAGCGTGGCTGAGCGAGGTGCACAGTGGCAGTACACACAATGCTATATAGTCAGGCTGAGCCGTGTACACAGAGTGTCAGTAAACAATGGTATATAGTCTGGCTGAGCGGTGTACACAGAGTGTCAGTAAACAATGGTATATAGTCTGGCTGAGCGGTGTACACAGAGTGGCAGTAAACACAATGCTATATATAGCGTGGCTGAGCGAGGTGCACAGTGGCAGTACACACAATGCTATATAGTCAGGCTAAGCCGTGTACACAGAGTGTCAGAAAACACAATGCTATATATAGCGTGGCTGAGCGAGGTGCACAGTGGCAGTACACACAATGCTATATAGTCAGGCTGAGCCGTGTACACAGAGTGTCAGTAAACAATGGTATATAGTCTGGCTGAGCGGTGTACACAGAGTGTCAGTAAACAATGGTATATAGTCTGGCTGAGCGGTGTACACAGAGTGGCAGTAAACACAATGCTATATATAGCGTGGCTGAGCGAGGTGCAGTACACACAATGCTATATAGTCAGGCTAAGCCGTGTACACAGAGTGTCAGAAAACACAATGCTATATAGAGCGTGGCTGAGCGAGGTGCACAGTGGCAGTACACACAATGCTATATAGTCAGGCTAAGCCATGTACACAGAGTGTCAGAAAACACAATGCTATATATAGCGTGGCTGAGCGAGGTGCACAGTGGCAGTACACACAATGCTATATAGCCAGGCTAAGCCGTGTACACAGAGTGTCAGAAAACACAATGCTATATATAGCGTGGCTGAGCGAGGTACACAGTGGCAGTAAACAATGCTATATATATAGTGTGGCTGAGCGAGCGGTGTACTACTGTTCCCAGCAGCGACACACAATGACTGGGGGGGACCCTGGCTAGCGTGGCTGGAGAGCGAACTACCCTGCCTGCCTACCCAAAGCTAAACCCACAGAGAAATGGCGGAGATATGACGTGGTTCGGGTATTTATTTACCCGAACCACGTGACCGTTCGGCCAATCAGAGCGCGTTCGGGCCCGAACCACGTGACCCGTTCGGCCAATCACAGCGCTAGCCGAACGTTCGGGGAACGTTCGGCCATGCGCTCTTAGTTCGGCCATGTGGCCGAACGGTTTGGCCGAGCACCGTCAGGTGTTCGGCCGAACTCGAACATCACCCGAACAGGGTGATGTTCTGCAGAACCCGAACAGTGGCGAACACTGTTCGCCCAACACTAGATAGGAGGAGAGAATTAGAATTAGAATCAGAATCAGATTGTGTAAGGCTAGATAGTGTACTGGTTAAGTGCTCTGCCTCTGACACAGGAGACCATGGTTGAATATCAGTTCTTCCTGTTCAGTAAGGAGTCCTTAGGCAAGACTCTCTAAAACTGCTACTGCCTATAGAGCAGGCTAGAGGCTGCAATGCGCAATATAAATGTTCTGTGTTTTGTCTAAGACACTGCATAACTTCAGTTAAAGGACATCTATCGATTAAAGCAACAAACATTACCAAAACTACTATGAACAATTTCTTTCCTCACACAGCTCTGCCTTTCAGATGTAAAATCATCCTGAAGCCTCCAGATACAAAAGTTGGTGCTCTGCAGGGCTGGACCATGTTCCTGCATGGTGGAGGGGGTACTATCAACTCCTCTACGTATAGTCTAGTACTAGTAATCCCCTAGCTCAGGGATAGGGAACCTATGGCCCGGGAGACAGATGTGGCTCTTTTGATGACTACATCAGGCTCACATACAAATCAGTAGGCATTGATTCACTACGCTACACTGTTCAAGCAGTGCAAGTAAAATTTTCAAAGTAGGCATGCACTAAAAACTTACTTGCGTTACCCCAAAACTAACGGCTGCTCCACTTGTCCCACTCTGGGCCGTGTCAGGTCCAGTGACTTTGTGGGGTGAGATCCCCAAACTTTGATTGACCTAATAGGCTGCCTGTCACTTGACAGACAGCCTATTGGGCCAAAGTGTGGGGATCTCGTCCTACAAAGTGAATCAACCTCAAGTCGGCTAGCTAATTGTACAAGCCGTTAGTCGGTATTTCTCCTGTCTGGCTCTCGGGGAAATTGCTGATGTTGCTGAAACTCAAGAGAAGCTGAAGACTTGTCTGACACTTTCGCTGCCCAGCGGATGAACTCTATATACAGTACATCACCACGGCAACAGGGACGTGATCCCTAAAGTCCCAGTTGAAACATATTGTATGGCTCTAACGGAATTACATTTTAAAATACGTGGTGTTTATGGCTGTCTCAGCCAAAAAGGTTCCTGAACCCTGGGCTGGCCTGGAACTTGGAAGAATCGTATCCAGGTGGTGATAAGGGGTTAAGTTTACAGCAATGTGTGTTTGTCTTCGCTTATCTAACTGTTCAAAATTACATTTTCAGTGTATCTTTATCAAGGTGCCCCCCCCACCCCCCCCCCCCCCCCCCCACCCCACCCCCAAGCATGGACAGCACTGAGCAGCCAGAGCTTTGTTACATGCTGCAGAGCCAGAAGTGTAGCATCACAATCAGCCAGTCAGGAGTGCTGTATACATATCTCCATGACTGCTAGCTATATTACAGTGATATTACAGCACATCTAGCTACCTGTTACCGTTTCTTATCAAAACAGTGAAGTATTTTTGAGCTGTGTCAGGTTTGAAGGGTGATTTTAAAGCAGAAAGAGAAAACTGTGGGAATAAATATAGTGCCCCTTAGAGATGGCCCGACCAGTTTGCATGCAAACTTGTTTGCATGAACAATGCGCGTTCGCGTCGAAACGCGAACTTTATGCGCGTTCGACCCGCCCCCATACTACATCATTGGGCTAAACTTTGACCCTCTTCATCACAATCAGCAGTAACATGGCAGCCAATCAGGCTGCACTCCCTCCTGGAGCCTCCCCCACCCCCTATATAAGACAGTAGCGTCGTCCATTTTCTCACTCTGTGTGCTGCTGTGTTAGTGAGAGAAGCAAGAGACATTGGAGAGTAGGGAAAGCGATAGTTAGGAGGTCTGTTAGCTTGCTCCTTGCTGATATTTGTTGATGAAAAGCACCCCAAAACAGCTCTTTTGAGAGGTAATGTTCTTGAGATGTGTTTTTTTTTTATGTGGCCCACTGACACTGCATATACAGCCCTGTCTGTCGCAGCTTGACCTTGATAATTGCTATACTGTGCCAGGCCCAGCACATTCAGTGCCTAGTGTGACTGCTGCACATTGCATACCTTTCTCTGCATCTGTGTGACATTACGCTGTTTTATATACCAGTCCGTGAATACCTTTTCACTGCACCTGTGTCACCACACGCTGTTTTATATACCAGTCACTGCATACCTTTCACTGCATTTGTGTGACCGCACGCTATTTTATACACCAGTAGAGATGTTGCGAACACGCATTTTGAGAAAAAGTTCGCAAACTGGCGAATCATGCGAACCACAATAGACTTCAATGGGCAGTTGAACTTTCAAAACTACAAACACTAATTCTGGTCACAAAAGAGATGGAAAAGATGCTTCAAGGGGTCTAACACCTGGAGGGGGGCATGGCGGAGTGGGATAGTGGGATACACGCCAAAAGTCCCAGGGAAAATTACGGACTTGACGCACAGCAGGGTTATAATCCCTAAAGGGCAGAAATCACATTGCATTCCTAAATTGGAGGCCTAAAGTGCTTGAAAACATCTTGCGTGTGTACTATACATGGTTCGGGTAGTGTAATTAGTGTACTGCTTCACACAGACCAAACGCACTGTGTAACACACCACAAACAGCTGTTTGTGTAGTGACGGCCGTGTTGGACTGGTGCGCACCACGGCAAGAGTGCAGGTGATGGCGTTTTTCAAGGCCATATGGTCGGGCTGAGGTAGCTCAATGACAGAACAACAGTGACTGAGTGTCCAGCTAATCAAATTTGATCTGTTCACAATGAAGCAACGGCCTTATTATCTTGGATGTGCCCCCCAACACACTCATATAGCCGGCGGTCATTGTGATATGCAAGCCCCTTCACCGCGGCAAGGTAACAATCACTAAGGGGAATTGAGACATGTACATCCCGTTTGTTTTGTTGTTGCAGCCGCAGTGCAGGCAGAAAAATTAGGCAGGCATGTACACGCACCAGAAAAAATATTATAGCGGCCGCTGCTGGCAGTGGCCTTATAAATTCAGGAATCCACCTGGAGTCCTGGATCCTGTTGCTAGTGGCGGAGAAGGCAGTCAAGCGCCCTGCAGGCAGCGATGTTGTGTGGGGACTGACTTAGTCTTGGGGCAGGCAGTCACATGGTCTGCAGGCAGAGATGCTGTGTGAGGAATGACTTAGTCTTTGGGCAGGCAGTAGCCCTCTGGGATCCATGACTCATTCATTTTGATAAAGGTAAGGTACTGAACACTTTTGTGACCTAGGCGACTTCTCTTCTTACTGACAATGCCTCCAGCTGCGCTGAAGGTCCTTTCTGACAGGACGCTTGCGGCAGGGCAAGCCAGAAGTTGGATGGCAAATTGTGACAGCTTATGCCACAGGTCAAGCCTGCACACCCAGTAGTCCAGGGGTTCATCACTGCTCAGAGTGTCTACACCCGCAGTTAAGGCCAGGTACAGGGGCGTAACTAGGCCCCAACGGGCCCCCCTGCAAAATTTCAGAGCGCCCCCCCCCCTCTCCCTGGGGCCCGCTCGGGGCCGTTTTGTGGGGGCTGGAGGGGTGGCAACATGAGGGGAAAGCCTTGGCCACAGTCGGCGGGGAGAGGGGAAGTTCCCCCCCTCTCCCTCACCTCGGGTCTCTCCCCTCTGCGCTCCCCTCCAGCTAAAGTTATAGTGTGGCTGGGCAGCGGCGGGCAGATACATACCTTCCGTGCGTTCCACCGCATAATCTTCGCCCTGGCGTCTGATGTCACTTCCGGAAGTGACGTCACTCCCGGAAGTGACATCAGACGCCAGAGCGAAGATTATGCGGTGGAACGCAAGGAAGGTATGTATCTGCCCGCCGCTGCCCAGCCACACTATAACTTTAGCTGGAGAGGAGCGCAGAGGGGAGAGCCCCGAGGTGAGGGAGAGGGGGGAACTTCCCCTCTCCCCACCGACTGTGGCCAAGGCTTTCCCCTCATGCTGCCAACCCTCCAGCTCCAACAAAACGGCCCTGAGCGGGCCCCAGGCGGGGGGGGGGCGGGCCCCCCGCGAGCGCAGGGGCTGCAGGGTTTATAGGTATGCCAGTGGCCAGGTAGTCGGCTACCTTCCGGTCGAGGCGTTGGTGGAGGGTGGATCTGGAAGGGCAAAGGCGAGGCGTTGGACTAAAGAATGTCTGCATGTCCGACATCACCATGAGATCGCTAGAGTATCCTGTCCTTGCCTGTGTGGTCATGGGAGGAGGAGGAAGATTACTGGCAGTGGCACCTTTATTCCATTGTGTTGTGAGATCACCCTTAAACGCACTGTAAAGCATACTTGCCAAATTGTGTTGCAAGTGCTGCATCCTTTCAGCCTTGTCGTTATTTGGTAACATCTCTGCCACTTTGTGCTTATACCGAAGGTCTAGTAGCATTGCCACCCAGTACAGGTCATTCCCTTGAGTTTTTTTATACGGGGTCCCTCAACAGGCTGGACAGCATGAAATATGCCATCTGCACAAAGTCGGATGCCGACGTACTAGCCATCTCGTCTTGCTCTTCCTCAGTGATGTCAGGTAAGTTCTCCTCCTCCCCCCAGCCACAAACAATACCACAGGAAAGGTCAGCAGCACAAGTCCCCTGCGATGCCTGCTGCGGTTGTTCTTCCACCTTCCTCATCTGACCTCTCTTCCCCAGATGACTCCTCCTCCCCCTCCTCTGTGATGCCACAAGTGTTGATGATGCTGCAGGTGATGTTTCCCACAACTCTTCCTCCTCTTCCTGATCATGCTCCTCTACATCTTGATCCACCACTCTACGCACGGCACGCTCCAGGAAGAAAGCATATGGAATTAAGTCACTGATGGCACCTTTACTGCGACTCACCAGGTTTGTCACCTCCTCAAACGGACGCATGAGCCTGCAGGCATTTTGCATGAGTGTCCAGTACTTCGGCCAGAAAAGCCCCAGCTCCCCAGAGCATGACATTCACTGTAGTTGTACAGATACTCGTTGACGGCTTTCTCCTGTTGTAGCAGGCAGGCAAACATGAGGAGCATTGAATTCCAGTGAGTCAGGTGATTGCAAATCAAGCGCCTCGCCGGCAAGTTGTTTCTCCGCTTAATATCGGTCAAGCGCGGCATAGCCGTGTAGGACCACCTGAATGCCCACACACCTTCCTGAACTGCTTCAGGACCTCCTGTAAGCCTGGATACTTAGACACAAATCTTTGGATTATAATATTGAGCATGTGCCATGCAGGGTACATGTGCCAACTTTCCCAAACTCAAAGCCGAAATGAGATTGCTGCCGTTGTCACACACCACGTTGCCTATCTCCAGTTGGTGCGGGGTCAGCCACTGATCCACCTATTTGTTCAGAGCAGCCAGGAGAGCTGCTCCAGTTTGACTCTGGGCTTTGAGGCAAGACATGTCCAAGATGGCGTGACACCATCGGACCTGGCATGCAGCATAGGCCCTGGGGAGCTGGGGGTGTGTACTTGGAGAGGAAATCACAGCACCAGTAGAGTGGCACTGCCACTCAGCCGAGGAGTAGGAGAAGGACGACAGTGAAGAGGATGTAGCAGGTGGAGTAGAAGGAGAAGGAGAGGAGGTGTAACAACTAGCTCCACTGCACAGCCACGTACTCCCTGCATGCCGTATAAGTAATTTACCTGCCCTGACGTTGCTTTGCAGACCAGGCATCCGTATTGCCTTTTGAGAAAAATAATTGCGGCCTGGTATCGTCCACTGTGGTGTCCCAATTGCCACACATTTTCGGAAGGGCTCAGAGCCCACCAGCTGGTATGGTAACAGCTGGCGAGCTAACAGTTACGCCAAGCCAGCTGTCAGACGCCGGGCAAGGGGGTGACTGGCAGACATTGGCTTCTTCCACTCAAAGACTTCCTTCACGGACACCTGGCTGCTGCTGTGGGCAGAGGAGCAAGAACCGCTCAAGGTGAGAGGCGGAGTGGAGGAGGGTGGCTGTGAAGGTGCAAGGAATAAAGCGGTTGAATATGCTGCACCTGAAGGAGGAAGAGGAGGTGGAGAGTGGCTTTGCGTTTGTGTGCTGCTTTTCATCAGGTGGTCATCCCATTGCTATTTGTGCTTTCTCACCATATGCCTTCATAAGGCAGTTGTCCCTACGTGGATCTTGGCCTTTCCACAACTCAGTTTTTGGTGGTAGAGAGTACAGATGGCATTGCTCTCATTTGAGGCAGACACACACAAAAAAGTCCACACCGGTGAGCCCTGGAATGATGGCACTTTGGTGGTGGCGTCAGCAGCTGACCTTGAAGGGCATGTTGGCTGGCTGTCCATAGGTGGCGATACATGCCGCCGGACACTGCCACGAGCTGTTTCTGATGATGAGCTCCCCCTGCTTCTTTCAGCAGCTCGTCTCCTCCTACTCCTCTCTGACTTCCCCTGTTAACTGTCCCCCTGTTCATCTTTTCTATTGGGAACCCACGTGACATCCATAGCAGTATCATCATCATCATCATCATTAACCTCCACAGCTTCATTTGCATCAGACATCTCCAAAACTGCACCAACAACAGGTACTTCATCATCCTCATACCTTAGGTCCATACTGGCGCCTAACTCAGACATATGAGGTGGTGGTGTAACATGCTTAGCGCCATCATCTTGTAACAATAATGGCTGTGAATCAGTTAATTCCCCCCCCCAAATAACTTCTGCAAAGTGTCAAATGGAGCCGATGTGGTGCTAGTAGAAGCAGTGGTGGCTGCGGAGGAAGAAATGTCACGGTTGTTATAAATCACCTATTTGCTTCGGCACCAGCAACTTCTTAGAGTTGCACCTTACAGAATGTGAGCTGAATCGACTCTCCTCACAGCAAGCATTATAGGAGATAGAACTTCTCTAGGCTTCCAAGTTGTTTATTCAGTAAACAGATATACAGGTACAGTTTTGTTACATCTTAGCAAAGCAAAGTACAGACAGAACTGTAGATTTTCTCTCTAAGAGAAAATCCCCTTAAAGGGCAGGTCTGCACCCCAAGCCTTTTTGACTAACTCAGTCCAAATAACTGAGGCCTACTTAAATTCTAACACCGGTTTCGTGCGGAAGCTGAGGAAGATGAGGTGTTTTCTTGCTTGGAACAATAGCCGTTGAAGCATTATTTGCAGTGGTTCTTGATTTCCCATCCCCACCAACAGTCCCAATACACAGGATTGGGGTGTTCTTGTAATGTTTTGCTTTGAAACAATATCGACTATGTCAAGCACCTCGCTCCAATACCTCTGAAGTTTAGGGCAATTCCAAAGCATGTGGAGTAGGTCCCCATGGTCTCTTTTGCATCTTGGACATATTGGGTCTTCCCGGCACCCCATTGTATACATTATTTTAGGGGTTAATACATTTCTATGAATAATATTTAGTTGGGACAATCTTTGAGAGGCATTCAACGACACCGTTGGAATCGCTTGCAATACCTCCACCCAGTCTTCCTCTGACAATTCCTCTATATCTCAAACCCACCCTATATAGCATTTGAGAAGAAATTTCTTCAAAAATTGACCAAGTATCATAGCATAACTAGATGAAATAAAACCCTTCCTTTCGCAGTTTTGTGCTATTAAATTATATATGGGGGAGGGATTAAGCTCCATAGAGTGAGTAAATTTTTGCTTCTGTAGCGCATGGGAAAGTTGAAGATATTGATATTCTAGCATAGGCGTGCTTACCCCCCCCCCCCCCCCCCCCATTAATTGTAGTATATCTGGCAAGGGTTTTAAGGCTCCCCCTATCAGAATTTTGTCTATTGCAGAAATTCCCCCTCTTGCCCAATTCTGTAAAAATGCTAAGTGTTGGGTCTGTGAGGCTAGGTAGTATACCCAGGCATTTGGGACTGCCAACCCCCCTTCTTCTTTTGAATTCTGTAAGTATTGGAGTTTAATTTTGAATCTGCCTTGCCCCCATATGAAATCCCTAAATATTTTGTCTATGGTTTTGAATAATTTGAGGTTAAGCCATATTGGAGCATTATGCAGTACATACAATAGCTGAGGCGACTGGGGAGAGAGGCAACTTGGACCATGTTTTAAGTTTCTGCCTAATCCTTAATAGCAGGGGGTTGATATTATACTGTTCATATAAGGTAACATCTGTTGTTACTACAACTCCCAAATATTTGAAAGATGTTACTTTTGGAATTTGGTTGTAGTTTTCAGGTAAAGAATTAAGCGGTTTATGAATAAGCAGGATTGATGATTTTTCCCAATTCACCCTTAGACCCGAGAATCCCCCAAATTTATGAAGGGTATCCATAGTTTCGGAAAGTGACCCTCCTGTGTCCTGTAAGAATAAAAGCGTATTGTCTACCAGGGATGCTCAGCAGAGCTCGAATATTCGAGTAGCTCGAATATTCGAGCTCTTTTTCAGCTATTCCAGCTCGGTATTCGAGCTCGAATAGCTGCAGCTATTCGAATGGGCTATTCAAGTGAACTCGAATAGCCCACTCACTATTCGAGCTATTCGAGCAAATAGCGCTATTCGAGCTCGAATACCGAGCTCGAATAGCGTCATAGCCCAGATTGATGTCCTTAGAGCCAATCAGAGGGCTCCCAGGCCCTCTGACGGCAGCCAATCACAGAGGGGGACCCTGGCCAGCCCCTACCCTATAAATAGCGGCCGCCATGTTCGTTTTTTCCGTCCTTGCTTGAGACTTGTACAGAGAGAGATCTGCTCCTTTGTGCTTTGGCTTAGCAAGTGCTCTATTGTGGTCAATCACCTAGCGTTTTTGCTCACATACACCTGCTATATACACCTATATTGTTGTTAGCTAGATAGAGATTGTATTTTAGTTAGTAGCTTGTGTGTTACATAGAGACAGCTGCTGCTGCAGGCAGGCTTACACAGCTTTAGGCCTCAGGGCCTTGCCTGTGTGGGCAGCTGTCCTCCTGTCCTCTGTTAGTTTATTTCTCATCTATACCAGTGTTTCTGCTGTGTATTCTACCCTGTCTTGTCCTTTACTGCTGAGTGATTATTGTATTTTGTAGTTATACTACTGTACTAGGGACACTCACTGTCACTGTTCATAGCTCCTGCGTGTGTGTGTGCGTGCACTGTCTGTAGTGTACACAGTACACAGTATTCCCTTCTACTGAATAATCTGATTACTACTGAATCTGATTATTGTATTTTCTAGTTGTACTTACTGTACTAGGGACACTCAGTCACTGTTCATAGGCTAGCTCCTGCGTGTGTGTGTGCGTGCACTGTCTGTAGTGTACACACACTCTATTTCCTTCTACTGAATCTGATTACTACTGATTATTGAATTTTCTAGTTAGTGTACTAGGGGACACACTCACTGTTCACTGTTCACACTTACTGATTACTGATTATTGTATTTTGTATTTGTACTGTACTAGTAATCACTTAGCGATCTAATCACTTAGTGATTAGTGTCACCTCACCCACCAACCCACTCCATTAAAGTACCCCACTTTTTCACCCGCCCTTTTAAAAAAATGTTTTTGTGTACGCCCAAAACATCTAAGATGTCTGGAAGTGGCAGCCAGCGCGGTTTGGGCAAGGGGAAGGGCAGCAAGGGAATCAGGAGGAGAGGGAGCAGCATTGTGGCAAGCCACGCCACCATGCACAGTTCCGCAGCAGCTGCGTCAGTGGCTAACATTCCGCCTATAGCCACTGGCCGTGGACGCCTTGGGCGCCCAGCAGGAGCATCTGCAACTCACGCTGCAGAGACACAGCAGCAGCAGCGTGTAGTACCTGCTCCTATTTTCCTCCAGCCGGGTTGGAAACGTCCCATTGAGGAATAGGATGCAGCCACTGTGATGCAACTGATGACGGAGGATGAGCAGCCCGCCATCAGCTCTGCATCCGAGGCCTCCACCCTCACCACCACCACCACCCCTGTTTGCAGCAGCCGCCCAGCAGGGCCTGGGGAGGAGGCCAGTTCACCGTCAGTTGGCGACCTGTCATTCAGCAGTCTTTTGACCACAGGCATCATGAGTCAATTGTCTGCTGTTGTTGGCGATTTTGAGGAGGAGATGCTGACGGGCACTTTGGGGGAGAAGGGATTGGACAGCAAGACTGTGGCGACAGTCAAGCAGCCCATCCATGCATCAGGAGAGGAGTTTGGGGGGTCATCATCCCAGCAGGACATGTTTCAGGAGGGGGAGGATGATGATGATGATGACAGGGTGACAGACAAAGACTGGGTGCCACCAGCTCCTGGGCATGTCATCATCAGCAGCTCTGAGGAGGAGGAGGAGGATGCGCTTGTGGGCCTTGCAAGGAGGCGCATCATTGCAAGCATTGGCAGCAGTAGGCAGGTCCCACAGCCTGCTGGTGTCTCAGGCTCAGCAGCAGCAGCAGCATCTGCCAGTACCACCACCAGCCGCACCCAAGCCCCCCCACCAACCACCACAGGGAGACAGGCAGCAGCGGCTCCAGGCCGTAGGGGGTTTTTCCTGTCACCAATCTGGCAATTTTTCACCATGCCCACAGTTTACAGCAAGTACGCCACTTGCAACCACTGTCAGCGGAAGTTGAGCAGAGGTGCAGACCCCTTAAAGTTCAGCACCAGCAATCTTATCAACCATCTTGCTGCTAAACATTACCACCAGCATGAGGAGTTCCAGAGGCTGAAGGCATCTGGTGCTGGCAGTGGCACCTCACCCATCACTGCACAGCCTTCAGCAGCAGCAGCAGCAACAGCAGCCACCCGCCCTCCTGCTCCTCCTCCAGCACCACCAGCAGGAGTGCGGAAACGCACTGCTCCTCCCCCCTCTACAACTCCTGCCGCCGACACTGAGGCCTGTTCTGGCAGCCAGTCCTCAGTGGCCTCCTCTGCTGTCTCCGCTGATTCCCGTGCTAGCAAAAGGCGACGCCAGAGCCTTTTGAGCGAGTCCTTCCAGGGGGTGGTTAGGGCTCTGCCTCCCAGCAGCCGTCGCGTGCGGCAGCTGAATGGCTTGCTGGCATGGGCCATGTGCTCCCAACTCCTGCCGTACACGCTCGTGCAGGAGGGGAGCAACATGCGTGCGCTGCTTGCTTGTGCAGCCCCAGACTGGCAGCTCCCCAGCAGACACTTCTTTGCCCGCCAGGTCATGCCTGCACTGCACCGCTTTGTGATGGCCAATGTGGAGCGAGGGCTGGAGCACGCGGTTGATGAAAGGGTCCACGTCACCATGGACTCCTGGAGCAGCCGCTTCGGGACAGGCCGCTACCTGTCCTTCACTGTCCACTGGGTCAGCTTGGTGGAAGGGGGTGAGGATGGGAGAGCAGCAGCGGGCACAGCAGCAGCAGCAACACAGTGGGTGGTGCCACCCCGCAGGGTCAGGGGAACTGCAGCAGGTTCCTCCGATCCTCTGCCATCCTCCGGCACACCTGGCCAAACCCCCCACCTCAGCAGCAGCGTGAAGCCACACCACTGCCAAGCGCTGCTGCAGTTGGTCAGCCTTGGGAAGACCAAACTGACGGCAACCCATGTGTTGGCCAAACTCCAGGAGCAGGAGAGGATTTGGCTGACCCCCAGAGGCCTCAGAGTCGGAGAGGTGGTGGCCGACAATGGGGCCAATCTGGTTGCCGCAATTGACAGGGGAAACCTGACCCACATCCCCTGTCTTGCCCACGTGCTGAACCTGGTGGTGCAGAAGTTCTTGCGCACCTACCAGGAGATGGGCGAACTGCTGGAAACGACAAGGAATGTTGTGCGTCACTTCCGGCGCTCGGCTGCAGCCTCTGTGAGCCTGAAAGACGTGCAAAAGGAGCTGAAGCTGCCACGCCATCGGCTGATCCTTGACGTTCCAACTCGCTGGAACTCCACCCTGGCGATGTTGGAGTGTCTGGTTGAACAGAAGCACGCTGTCAACCAGTACCTTGCCCTGGCCACTGTGTCCGCCGCTCAGAAAAGGGACAAGACCAGCAACATCCCGTCCATCGCCCCCGATGACGACTGGAGGCACATGCAGCAGGTGTGCTTAGTGCTGGCTCCCTTTCTGCAGGCCACCAACATGGTTAGCAGGGACCATGCTATGGTGTGCGAGTGGGTGCCCCTGGTTTGTCTGCTGAACAGGGCCCTCGATGCTTTGCTGGAACAGGGAGCGGCAGCCTTGGCCCAGCAGGAGCGGCATGCAGCTGCACAGTCCACCTCTGAGGGGAAGGAGGAGGAGGACTTGGTGGAGGTCCCTGACTTTGCTGCTGATGAGGGGGATCAGCACAGTGCAGCTGAGTTGGTGCGGGGGTGGAGAGAGGATGAGGCGGCAGAGGAGGAGGATGAGGACAGCACTGCCGTCGATGTGCCAGCACACGTGGCCCGCCTCTTCCCAATGGCACCGCACATGCTGACGTGCCTGCGCAGGGACACCAGGGTGATCCAGATGAAGCAGAGGGAGGACATCTGGATCAGCATGATGTTGGACCCGCGCCTCAAGAGGAAGTTGAGCCAGTTCCTGCCTCCTGCAGGAGGAGACCCAGCGCAACAAATAAGGAGCTTGCAGCAGGCCCTTGTTGAGCGCTTGGAGGAAGCCTTCCCCCAGCCTTCCACCCCCACTGTCCAGCCAGCACAGAGGCAGCAGCAGGTGCCTGCATCCAGCAGCAAGCACCCCACAGACCTGCTGTCTCTCAGCAATGAGCTCTACAGGACTGTAGAGGCTCCAGCAGTGACTAGAGAGGAGGTGCATGCAGCAGCATCCTCCTCCGGTCACCGCCAGCGCCTGACCCGCATGGTGGCTGAATACATGGGATCCTACAGCGGGCTTGACAGCGATGCCCCTGTTGATCCCATGTAGTATTGGGTCAAGCGCCTGGAGATCTGGAGCGAGCTGGCGCAGTACGCCCTGGAAGTGCTGTCCTGTCCCCCTTCCAGCGTGCTGTCCGAGCGCTGCTTCAGTGCAGCTGGTGGCGTGGTCACCGAGAAACGCTCACGTCTGTCTCACAAGTCTGTGGACAGACTGACGTTTCTCAAGATGAACCAGGCGTGGGTGGAAGGCGAGTTCCTGGCCCCTGTTGTCGGCGAGAGGGGGACATGAACTGGCTGCCGGAACCATCGTTAATATGCCTTACCACCCTTTACTACCTCCTGGCTCCTGCTCACTACTAAGCCAGCCTGGTTCAGTTTGACTATTATGTCGCCTGCAGCCACACATTTTACACCTACAGTGGGCTGCTGTGTACTGCCCTTCTGCTGTCTGTCTGTGTTTCCCCCTGCCAGGGTACACAGATTTACCTTCTGCTGCCACTCTGCCACCAGCTATTACGTCCAACAATAGCTATATCTGTTAAATTTTCTGTAAAAAAAAACAACAAACCATTAAAAAAAAAAGGTTTAATTTTTCTGAGGTGCCCGGGTTGAAAACTGTGTTGTCCCAGTTGTGTATTGGACACGATGTGGGCTGCACGACCGCTGTCTGGGACCTCCTGTTGTGTATTTATGGGCTGGTGCCACCGCTAGGTACCACAGCCTATTATGTCTCGCTGCCTGCCTCATTGACTGCCTGCTGCCACACAATCATCCTCCTCCTGCTGCTGCTGCTGAATTTACTTCCTGCTGTCTGTGTATTTCCACTGCCAGGGAGCACATACAATGGCGCTTCCACCATGCGCCACCAGCTATTTATTACGCTTAAAAATAGCTGCGTTTCTTTAAAAAAACGAAAAAAATATATATACTTTTTAATACTTTGTGATATTATTTTTAGAGGTGTCCGGGTTGAAAACTGTGTTGTCCCAGTTGTGTATTGGACACGATGTGGGCTTCATGACCGCTGTCTGGAACCTCATGCTGTGTGTATTTATGGCCTGGTACCACCGCTAGGTACCACAGCCTATTATGTCTCGCTGCCTGCCTCATTGACTGCCTGCTGCCACACAATTATCCTCCTGCTGCTGCTGCTGCTGAATTTACCTCCTGCTGTCTGTGTGTTTCCACTGCAGGGAGCACATACAATGGCGCTTCCACCATGCGCCACCAGCTATTTATTACGCTCAAAAATAGCTGCATTTCTTTAAAAAAAAAATATAGAAGAGAAATAAGTGAAGAAGAAGAAGACGATATAGAAGAAGAAGAAGATATAGAAAAAGAAGAAGATATAGAAAAAGAAGAAGATATAGAAAAAGAAGAAGATATAGAAAAAGAAGAAGATATAGAAAAAGAAGAAGATATAGAAAAAGAAGGAGAAGAAGAAGAAGATATAGAAAAAGAAGGAGAAGAAGAAGAAGATATAGAAAAAGAAGGAGAAGAAGAAGAAGATATAGAAAAAGAAGAAGAAGAAGAAGAAGAAGAAGAAGAAGAAGAAGAAGATATAGAAAAAGAAGAAGAAGATATAGAAAAAGAAGAAGAAGATATAGAAAAAGAAGAAGAAGAAATAGAAAAATAATAAGAAGAAGAAGAAATAGAAAAATAATAATAAGAAGAAGAAATAGAAAAATAATAATAAGAAGAAGAAATAGAAAAATAATAAGAAGAAGAAGAAATAGAAAAATAATAATAATAAGAAGAAATAGAAAAATAATAAGAAGAAGAAGAAATAGAAAAATAATAATAAGAAGAAGAAATAGAAAAATAATAAGAAAAAGAAGATATAGAAAAAGAAGATATAGAAAAAGAAGATATAGAAAAAGAAGATATAGAAAAAGAAGAAGATGAAGAAGAAGAAGATGTAGATGAAGAAGAAGATGAAGAAGAAGAAGTAGATGAAGAAGAAGATGAAGAAGAAGAAGTAGATGAAGAAGAAGATGAGGAAGAAGAAGAAGAAGAAGAAGATGTAGATGAAGAAGAAGAAGAAGAAGAAGAAGAAGAAGAAGAAGAAGAAGAAGAAGAAGAAGAAGAAGAAGAAGAAGAAGAAGAAGAAGAAGAAGAAGAAGAAGATATAGAAGAAGAAGAAGAAGAAGAAGAAGAAGAATATATAGAAGAAGAAGAAGAAGAAGAAGAAGAAGAAGAAGAAGAAGAAGAAGAAGAAGAAGAAGAAGAAGAAGAAGAAGAAGAAGAAGAAGAATATATAGAAGAAGAAGAAGAAGAAGAATATATAGAAGAAGAAGAAGAAGAAGAAGAAGAAGAAGAAGAAGAAGAAGAATATATAGAAGAAGAAGAAGAAGAAGAAGAAGAAGAATATATAGAAGAAGAAGAAGAAGAAGAAGAATATATAGAAGAAGAAGAAGAAGAATATATAGAAGAAGAAGAAGAAGAAGAAGAAGAAGAAGAATATATAGAAGAAGAAGAAGAAGAAGAATATATAGAAGAAGAATATATAGAAGAAGAAGAAGAAGAAGAAGAATATATAGAAGAAGAAGAAGAAGAAGAAGAATATATAGAAGAAGAAGAAGAAGAAGAATATATAGAAGAAGAAGAAGAAGAAGAATATATAGAAGAAGAAGAAGAAGAAGAAGAATATATAGAAGAAGAAGAAGAAGAAGAAGAAGAATATATAGAAGAAGAAGAAGAAGAATATATAGAAGAAGAAGAAGAAGAATATATAGAAGAAGAAGAAGAAGAAGAAGAAGAAGAAGAAGAAGAAGAAGAACATATAATACTACTTTTTCTTCAATTGTCCCATATTTAAAACCTTTTATGTTGTCATTTGTTATGACCAGTTCTTCCAAAGGTTCTATTGCTATTGCAAATAACAGGGGTGATAGAGGGCACCCCTGTCTTGCCCCTCTACCTAAACTGAATTGTTGTGATAGGAACCCATTAATCCTCAATCGAGCGCTAGGGGCGTTATATAAGATCTGTACCCACCTGCAAAACACTGGACCAAATTGCATCTCCTGGAGAACCTCCAGCAGGTAACCCCATTCAACACTGTCGAAGGCCTTGGCTATATCGAGTGATAGAATTGCCCTATCCCCTGTATTGTCGGCAGGGAGCTGTAAATTTAAAAAGGTACGCCTAATGTTAATGGCTGTGGATTTTGACGGTATAAAACCCGATTGGTCCGATTTAATTACACTAGTGATTATTTTAGCTAATAGATTAGCCAAGACCTTCGACAGAATTTTGACATCGACCGTCAACAATGAAATGGGCCTATATGAATCTGCCCGTAAGTAGAGATGTCGCGAACCTCCGATTTTCGGTTCGCGAACCGGGTTCGCGAACTTCCACGGAAGATTTTGGTTCGCGGAAAAGTTCGCGAACCGCAATAGACTTCAATGGGGAGGCGAACTTTGAAAAATAGAAAAAATTATACTGGCCACAAAAGTGATGGAAAAGATGTTTCAAGGGGTCTAACACCTGGAGGGGGGCATGGCGGAGTGGGATACATGGCAAAAGTCCCGGGGAAAAATCTGGATGTGACGCAAAGCAGCGTTTTAAGGGCAGAAATCACATTGAATGCTAAATTGCAGGCCTAACGTGCTTTAAAACATCTTGCATGTGTATACATCAATCAGGCAGTGTAATTAGAGTACTGCTTCACACTGACACACCAAACTAACTGTGTAACGCACCGCAAGTTACCAGCTGTTTGTGTAGTGGCGGGCATGCTGGACTACTGTGCAACATGGCGAGATTGCTCTTCCTCACTCAGTGATGTCAGGTAATGTGTGACTGCCTTATCAACTTTCCATGGCATTGTTAAAAAGCTTACGTTTTGTTTTTAAATTACATTTTCTACTTGCTGTGTACTTGTTCAGTACCGCTACAATGAGAATCCTATGGAGGCGGTCAAGTCTGGCATTGTTACCCCAGGTAATGGCCGGGGAATGAGGGTTTGAATCCGGTGTGGAGCCTGAGCAACGGCTACCACTACACATCCAAGGAGGGCAGCAGGCAGGCATGCACGCCCGCCCCGAGGTAGTGACCAAAAATAACAATACAGGAGGAGGACTTTCGAGGCCCTGCTGTGTATTTGAAATGAATTAACTTTAAATCCTTTAACGAGTACCAGTTAGGGCAGGAAATTAGTATATGGTTGGCAATCCAAAAGATCTCCTTTCACGAGAATCATATGGAGGGCAAGTCTGCCATTGTGACCGCGGGGAATGAAGGTTGGATTCCGTCCCGAAGTGGGAGCCTGCTGAGACCCATGCTGTAGCTGCCCTGACCGTGCTTTGCAGACCAGGCATCTGTGGTCAGATGGACCCTTGAGCCAGCGGAAGACAAACCAAGTCGAAAGCATTTGCCAAGAATGTTTTACGGAGGGCAATTTTTTTTGCCCTTTTTTTTTAAAATTTTTTGAAAATGATAGATGGTTGTATTTTTAAATTGTTTGAAAGTTTAGATGGTTGTATTTTTAAATTGTTTGAAAGTTTAGATGGTTGTATTTTTAAATTGTTTGAAAGTTTAGATGGTTGTATTTTTAAATTGTTTAAAAGTGTATCCATTCTTCCTCCCCCCAGCCACGAACAATACCATGGGAACGTGGAGCAGCAGAAGCCCCCTGTGACGGCTGCTGCGGTTGTTCTCCGCGGCTTGTCTTTTGAGGGGTGCTGCTTTTCCTCAGGTGTTCTTGCCATAGCTGTTTGTGCCTTCTCTCCAGGTGCCTTCGTAAAGCACTTGTCCCTACGTGACAGTTGGCCTTTCCACGGCTCAATTTTTGCTGGCAGAGACAACAGATGGCTTTGCTCCGATCTGAGACACACACGTTAAAAAATTTCCAAACCGCTGAGCCCCCCTGGGGTGATGGCGCTACGGTGGCGTTGAAGGGCATGTTGGCTGTCTGGCCATAGCTGGCGATATATGGCGCCGGACACTGCCCCCAGCTGTTTCTGAGGACGAGCTCCCTCTTGTATTGCGTTCCGGAGTTGGAGCCTGATCAACGTCTACCACCACACATCCAGGCAAGGAGGGAGGCAGGCAGGCATGTACGCCCGCCCCGAGGTAGTGACCAAAAATAACAATACAGGACTCAGGAGGACCTTTTGCGGCCCTAATTGAAATGAATTAACTTTAAATCCTTTAACGGGAATCCGTTATGGAGGGCAAGTCTGCCATTGTCACCGCGGGGAATGAAGGTTGGATTCCGGCCCGAAGTGGGAGCCTGCTGAGACCCATGCTGTAGCTGCCCTGGCTGTGCTTTGCAGACCAGGCATCTGTGGTCAGATGGACCCTTGAGCCAGCGGAAGACAAACCAAGTCGAAAGCATTTGCCAAGAATGTTGTACGGAGGGCAATTTTTTTTGCCCTTTTTTTAAATATTTTGAAAATGAAAGATGGTTGTATTTTTAAATTGTTTGAAAGTTTAGATGGTTGTATTTTTAAATTGTTTACAAGTGTATCCATTCAAGTGCAAGTTATGCACTGACTGCCAGGTATAATGTGCAGTCACAGATGCAGTGAAAGGTATGCAGTGACTGCAAACAGCCGTTTGTGTAGTGACGGCCGTGCTGGACTGGTGCGCACCGTGACGAGAGTGCAGGTGATGGTGGCTTTTCAGCTCATATGCTCGCCCGGCTGATGTAGCTGAATGACAGAACAGTGACTGTCCAGCTGATCAAATTTGGTCTGACCACAATGAAGCAACAACCTTATTATCTTTTGTGTGCCACCCCCACCCGAGACACTCAAATAGCCGGCGGCCATTGCTTCATTGTGATGCGCAAGCCCCTTCACCGCGGCAAGGTAATGATCACGAAGGGGGATGGGCACATGTACACGCACCAGAAAAATTAGTGTAGTGGCCGCTGCTAGCAGCAGCCTTAAAAATTCAGGAATCCGCCTAGAGTCCTGGACCCTGTTGGTAGTGGCGGAGAAGGCAGTCAAGCGGCCTGCAGGCAGAGATGCTGTGTGTGGGGACTGACCTAGTCTTCGTTCGTGCAGTAGCCCTCCGTGATCCATTCCTCATTCATTTTGATAAAGGTCAGGTACTGAACACTGTCGTGACTTAGGCGACTTCTCTTCTCAGTAACTATGCCTCCAGCTGCACTGAAGGTCCTTTCTGACAGGACGCTTGCGGCAGGGCAAGAGAGAAGTTGTATGGCAAATTGGGACAGCTCTGGCCACAGGTCAAGCCTGCGCAACCAGTAGTCCAAGGGTTCATCGTCGCTTTTCGCAGAGTCTACATCCACACTCAAGGCCAGGTAGTCGGCTACCTGCCGGTCCAGGCGTTGGTGGAGGGTGGATCTGGAAGGACTATGGCGAGGAGTTGGACTAAAGAATGTCTGCATGTCCGACATCACCCTGAGATCGCTGGAGCGTCCTGTTCTTGCATGCGTGGACTTGGGAGGGGGAGGGTTACTGCCAGTGGTACCTTGATTGCGTTGTGCAGCCACATCACCCTTAAATGCATTGTAAAGCATCATCGACAGCTTGTTCTGCAAGTGCTGCATCCTTTCCGCCTTTTGTTGAGTTGGTAAGAGGTCCGCCACTTTGTGCCTGTACCGAGGGTCTAGTAGCGTGGCCACCCAGTACAGGTCATTCGTCTTGAGTTTTTTGATATGGGGGTCCCTCAACAGGCTGGACAACATGAAAGAGGACATCTGCACAAAGCTGGATGCAGACGTACTCTCCATCTCCTCTTGCTCTTCCTCAGTGACGGGACGCAACTCCTCTTCCTCCCCCCAGCCACGAACAATACCACGGGAACGTGGAGCAGCAGAAGCCCCCTGTGATGGCTGCCGCGGTTGTTCTCCTTCCGCCGCCTCTTCCTCCTCCACAGAAACACCTTCCTCATCATCACTATCATCAGAGTCTGACTCCTCTCCTTCCCCACACGACTCCTCTTCTTCCTCCTCCTCCCCCCTCTGTGCTACCGCCGGTGTTGTGGAAACATCGGGTTCGTGTGTAAATGGCTCCCACGACTCCTGCTGCCCGAACTCTTCTAGTTCACGCTCCTCCACAGCTGTATCCACCACTCTACGCACGGCACGCTCCAGGAAGTAGGCGTAGGGGATCAAGTCGCTGATGGTGCCCTCATCGCAACTCACCAGTTTGGTCACCTCCTCAAAGGGCTCCATGACCCTGCATGAATTTCGCATCAGTGTCCAGTTGTTGGGCCACAACATCCCCATCCTCCCAGATTGTGTCCTTGTACTGTAATGATACAGGTACTGGGTGACGGCTTTCCACGCAAATCAGGCGTCTCACCGGCAAGTTGTTTCTACGCTGAATCTCCGCAAAGCGTGCCATGGCCTTGTAAGAGCGCCTGAAATGCCCACACAACTTCCTGGCCTGCTTCAGGATGTCCTCTAAGCCTGGGTACTTGGACACAAATCTTTGCACGACCAGATTAAGCACATGTGCCATGCAGGGTATGTGTGTCAGCTTTCCCAAATTCAACGCAGCAATGAGATTGCTGCCGTTGTCACACATCACGTTGCCGATCTCAAGCTTGTGCGGGGTCAGCCATTGTTCCACCTGTTTGTTAAGAGCAGCCAGGAGAGCTGCTCCAGTGTGACTCTCCACTTTCAGGCAAGACATGTCTAACACTGCATGACACCGTCGCACCTGGCATGCAGCATAGTCCCTGGGATGCTGAGGCTGTGTAGCTGGAGAGGAGATGGCGGCACCAGCCAAGGAGGAGGAGGAGGAGGATGACGACAGCGAAGCGGTGATAGCAGGTGGAGAGGAGGTGGCTGGAGGCCTGCCTGCAAGCCGTGGAGGTGTGACAAGTCGGTCCTCTGCGCAGCCACGTACTCCCTGCTTGCTGCCATCGGTCACCAGGTTGACCCAATGGGCTGTGTATGTAATGTAGTGGCCCTGCCCGTGCTTGGCAGACCAGGCATCCGTGGTCAGGTGGACCCTTGACCCAACGCTGTGTGCCAGAGATGACACCACTTGCCTCTCAACTGCACGGTACAGTTTGGGTATGGCCTTTTGAGAAAAATAATTGCGGCCTGGTATCTTCCACTGCGGTGTACCAATGGCCACAAACTTACGGAAAGCCTCCGACTCCACCAGCTTGTATGGTAATAGCTGGCGAGCTAATAGTTCTGCCACGCCAGCTGTCAGACGCCGGGCAAGAGGGTGACTGGCAGACATTTGCTTCTTACGCTCAAATACTTCCTTCACGGACAGCTGGGTACTGCTGTGGGCAGAGGAGAAGGAACCGCTCAAGGGAAGAGGCGGTGTGGAGGAGGGTGGCTGTGAAGGTGCAAGGGAGAAAGTGGATGAAGACGATGCACCTGAAGGAGGAAGAGGAGAAGGAGGGTGGCTTGTCTTTTGAGGGGTGCTGCTTTTCCTCAGGTGTTCTTGCCATAGCTGTTTGTGCCTTCTCTCCAGGTGCCTTCGTAAGGCACTTGTCCCTATGTGAGAGTTGGCCTTTCCACGGCTCAATTTTTGCTGGCAGAGACAACAGATGGCTTTGCTCCGATCTGAGACACACACGTGAAAAAATTTCCAAACCGCTGAGCCCCCCCTGGGGTGATGGTGCTACGGTGGCATCAGCAGCTGACGTTGATGGGCATGTGTGCTCCCTGGCCATAGCTGGCGATACATGGCGCCGGACACTGCCCCCAGCTGTTTCTGAGGACGAGCTCCCTCTGCTTCTATCATGGAGTCGTCTCCTCCTACTCCTCTCTGACTCCTCCTCTGAACTGTCCTCCTGGTCATCTCCTCTACCGGGAACATATGTGGTATCCATATAATCGACATCATAATCCTCCTGGCCAGCTGCGCTTTCCTCAGACACCTCCTAAAGTGCACCAACTTCAGGTGGTCCACCATCATCCCCCTCCACACACGTTACGTCCATACTATCGCCACCTAACTCAGACGTATGAGGTGGTGTACCTGCGCCTTCTTGATGTTGTTGTTGCAGTAGTGGCTGGGAATCAGTGATTTCACCACCACCACCAAATAACTCCTGCGAAGTGTCAAATGCAGTGGATGTGGTGCTTGTTGTAGCGCTGGTGGCTGCAGGAGATGAGGTGTTCTGTGTTAAATACTCAATCACCTCCTCACGATTTTGGGAAGTGATGGCACGTGCCTTCTTCTGAGCACTGTATTTTGGGGCAGGTCTGCACGAAATCACAGCAACACCACTTCGCACAGCCACAGACCTGCACCGGTGCCTGGTGGCCTTCCTCTGGGTCTGCCTCTACCTCTTCCTCTACCTGGTTTGTCCATTTTGTCCATCTCGGGGGTATGCTAGCTATATGCAGTGAGGTGGGTTCTCACTCAACACAACAGGTAGTTAGATGCAGTGAGCTGGGTTCACTGAAAAGTAAAGGTACTTAAGATGCAGTGAGCTGGGTTCACTGAACAGTAAAGGTACTTAAGATGCAGTGAGGTGGGTTCTCACTCAACACAACAGGAAGTTAGATGCAGTGAGGTGGCCAGGTGGGTTCTCACTCAACACAACAGGTAGTTAGATGCAGTGAGCTGGGTTCACTCAACACAACGCTAGGTATATGCAGTGATGATGTGGGTTAAGTAAACACAACAGGTACTGGGTAGTTAGATGCAGTGAGCTGGGTTCACTGAACAGTAAAGGTACCTAAGATGCAGTGAGGTGGGTTCTCACTCAACACAACAGGTAGTTAGATGCAGTGAGCTGGGTTCACTGAACAGTAAAGGTACTTAAGATGCAGTGAGGTGGGTTCTCACTCAACACAACAGGTAGTTAGATGCAGTGAGCTGGGTTCACTGAACAGTAAAGGTACTTAAGATGCAGTGAGCTGGGTTCACTGAACAGTAAAGGTACTTAAGATGCAGTGAGGTGGGTTCTCACTCAACACAACAGGTAGTTAGATGCAGTGAGGTGGCCAGGTGGGTTCTCACTCAACACAACAGGTAGTTAGATGCAGTGAGCTGGGTTCACTCAACACAACGCTAGGTATATGCAGTGATGAGGGGGGTTAAGTAAACACAACAGGTACTGGGTAGTTAGATGCAGTGAGCTGGGTTCACTGAACAGTAAAGGTACTTAAGATGCAGTGAGGTGGGTTCTCACTCAACACAACAGGTAGTTAGATGCAGTGAGGTGGCCAGGTGGGTTCACACTCAACACAACAGGTAGTTAGATGCAGTGAGCTGGGTTCACTGAACAGTAAAGGTACTTAAGATGCAGTGAGGTGGGTTCTCACTCAACACAACAGGTAGTTAGATGCAGTGAGGTGGCCAGGTGGGTTCTCACTCAACACAACAGGTAGTTAGATGCAGTGAGCTGGGTTCACTGAACAGTAAAGGTACTTAAGATGCAGTGAGGTGGGTTCTCACTCAACACAACAGGTAGTTAGATGCAGTGAGGTGGCCAGGTGGGTTCACACTCAACACAACAGGTAGTTAGATGCAGTGAGCTGGGTTCACTCAACACAACGCTAGGTATATGCAGTGATGAGGTGGGTTAAGTAAACACAACAGGTACTGGGTAGTTAGATGCAGTGAGCTGGGTTCACTGAACAGTAAAGGTACTTAAGATGCAGTGAGGTGGGTTCTCACTCAACACAACAGGTAGTTAGATGCAGTGAGCTGGGTTCACTGAACAGTAAAATTACTTAAGATGCAGTGAGGTGGGTTCTCACTCAACACAACAGGTAGTTAGATGCAGTGAGGTGGCCAGGTGGGTTCACACTCAACACAACAGGTAGTTAGATGCAGTGAGGTGGGTTCACTGAACAGTAAAGGTACTTAAGATGCAGTGAGGTGGGTTCTCACTCAACACCACAGGTAGTTAGATGCAGTGTGGTGGCCAGGTGGGTTCACACTCAACACAACTGGTAGTTAGATGCAGTGAGCTGGGTTCACTGAACAGTAAAGGTACTTAAGATGCAGTGAGGTGGGTTCTCACTCAACACCACAGGTAGTTAGATGCAGTGAGGTGGCCAGGTGGGTTCACACTCAACACAACTGGTAGTTAGATGCAGTGAGCTGGGTTCACTGAACAGTAAAGGTACTTAAGATGCAGTGAGGTGGGTTCTCACTCAACACAACAGGTAGTTAGATGCAGTGAGCTGGCCAGGTGGGTTCACACTCAACACAACAGGTAGTTAGATGCAGTGAGCTGGGTTCACTGAACAGTAAAGGTACTTAAGATGCAGTGAGGTGGGTTCTCACTCAACACAACAGGTAGTTAGATGCAGTGAGCTGGCCAGGTGGGTTCACACTCAACACAACTGGTAGTTAGATGCAGTGAGCTGGGTTCACTGAACAGTAAAGGTACTTAAGATGCAGTGAGGTGGGTTCTCACTCAACACAACAGGTAGTTAGATGCAGTGAGGTGGCCAGGTGGGTTCACACTCAACACAACAGGTAGTTAGATGCAGTGAGCTGGGTTCACTCAACACAACGCTAGGTATATGCAGTAATGAGGTGGGTTAAGTAAACACAACAGGTACTGGGTAGTTAGATGCAGTGAGCTGGGTTCACTGAACAGTAAAGGTACTTAAGATGCAGTGAGGTTGGTTCTCACTCAACACAACAGGTAGTTAGATGCAGTGAGGTGGCCAGGTGGGTTCTCACTCAACACAACAGGTAGTTAGATGCAGTGAGCTGGGTTCATTGAACAGTAAAGGTACTTAAGATGCAGTGAGGTGGGTTCTCACTCAACACAACAGGTAGTTAGATGCAGTGAGCTGGGTTCACTCAACACAACGCTAGGTATATGCAGTGATGAGGTGGGTTAAGTAAACACAACAGGTACTGGGTAGTTAGATGCAGTGAGCTGGGTTCACTCAACACAAAGCTAGGTATATGCAGTGATGAGGTGGGTTAAGTAAACACAACAGGTACTGGGGTATATGCAGTACTGGGTAGTACAATGTGCAGCTCCCTGTCACACACACAGGTAGTCACTGAATGTGCTGGGCTGCTGGCAGTGGCACACACACTATCAATTAGCAAGGCTGTGCATGCAACAAGTGTCAGTTTGACACACAGAAAAAAAAATGTACAGGTTGAGCTCTGAAAAGAGCTGTTGCTGGGTGCTTTAAAAGCAATAATAATCAGTCAGGAGCAAGCAAAGCAGCCTAGAACCTAACTAATCTGGGAGAAAAAGTCTGCAGCAGCTGTCCCTTTCCTCTCTCTAGCAGGCACACGAGTGAGGCTAATGGCCGCCGGAGCCTGCCTTATATAAGGGGGGGTGGGGCTCCAGGGCTTAGTGTAGCCTGAATGGCTACAATGTGCCTGCTGACTGTGATGCAGAGGGTCAAAGTTGACCCTCATAGTGCATTATGGGGAGAATCGAACTTCCGCAAAGTTCGCCTGGTGTAGGCGAACGCGAACCCCCTAAGTTCGCCTGGAACCGTTCGCCGGCGAACCGTTCGCTACATCTACCCGTAAGGTATCTTTGCCCGGTTTTGGGAGTAAAATGATGTCTGCCTGCGACATTGATTGTGACAACGATCCCTTTTCATATATTTCTTCAAAGACCTCTAGAAGTTTTGGGAGCAGTAGCTCTGAGTATCTCTTGTATACCTCGACTGGCAAACCGTCGCAGCCCGGCGCTTTATTTGCTGGGAATGAAGCAACTGCAATTTCCAGCTCTTCTAATACTATGGGAGCGTCCAACATGACTCTATCCTCATCTGAAAGTTTGAGTAAAGGGATTGCATTCAGGTAGCAAGACAATTCCTCCTTTTCATAATTAATCTTGGAGCTGTATAGCTCCCTATAAAACTGCTGTAACTCCTCTACTATTTGGGATGTTTCCGTCACTACCTCCCCTGAATGAGACATAAGAGCTCCAATGTGGTTTTGTGGTTCCTGGGATTTGGTTATAATCGATTGCAGGTGACCAGTCTGGTCTCCTTGTTCAAAGAAAGCCTGCTTTAAGAAGAATCTCTTGTGATTGGCCTTAGTCGCTAGATACTCATTAAGAGCCTCCTGCGCCTGAAGCCAAGTTGCTCTCGAGTCATCAGTTGGATTTGCCACAAACGCTGTTTCTGATTCCCTCAGGTTTCGGATAAAAGTCTTATGTCTCTCCCTAGATGCGGATCTAATGCCATTGATTTCTTTTACAAAGACTCCTCTTAAGAATGCTTTTAGCGTTTCCCAGACTAATATCCGTTTTGAAGGGTCACTATTAAATTGGAAAAACATATTTAGATCATCAATGATCCTTGAATGTGTGGTAATTAGTGATAGCCAATAGGGGTTTAATTTCCATGGTAACTTTGGTTTGACACTATAATGTGGATCTTTAAGCCTGACCCTTAGGGGCGAGTGGTCAGAAATTGCACGTACCATATATTCTGTCTTTTCCACAAGTGGCAGAATTTCCGAATTTCCAACAGCTAGGTCTATTCTAGAGAGAGACATATGAGACTTACTATAACATGAATATACCAATTACCAAATCATTAGGATGGCTTGTCTGCCATAAATCAACCAAGGTTAATTCTCCCAGAAACCTTGCAAGAGATGATGGCTGACCTTCCTGCTGCCTAGTTCTAAATCTATCCAGCTTCGAATTCAGAATCATGTTATAATCCCCTATCCACAGCATAGGAAGGAACATTTTGTCTATTAACAAATCTATTATTACTTGTAAGCTGAAAGGTGAAAAGGGAGGTGGGACATAAATGGCTACTATTATGCATTCCATGGTGTTAAATTTACCGTGGAGTATTACAAAGCGTCCTTCTTTGTCTATATGTGAGTGTATTAATTGAAATCCTATTTTGGCATGTATGAGGATGGATACTCCTCTAGAATATGAGGTATGGGTGGAATGGTAGGTATAAGATAGCCACCGCTTGGAGAGCCAGTATACTGTTTGTGGGGTTAGGTGCGTCTCCTGTAAACATATCACCGAAGGACTTTGTTTTTGGATAAACAAAAGTATTGATTGTCTCTTTGCTGGGTCAGATAAACCTCTCACATTCCAGCTTATTACTGCTACCTCAGCCATATTCCCCAGAAGATCCCATCGTCACCCAATATGCATGGTTGTCTCTATCTACACAAAAACAATTGCTGCTGTATATGAAGGAAAAAACAGAATTAACATAAACATAACAAACTCCTCCTCCCTCCAGAACACTTAGCATCCACTGCTTTGCTGGTAGAATAGCCCTCATTTCAAATTTAAGCTGAGTAAACCTAATACTTAGGTATTAATCTAGGTAACAGTATTTATGCAGTGATGCTCCAACAGTAAGTGTATCGAGTGTCTCTTTCTCTGCCAAAAAAGATTCGAGATTCGCAGAAAACAGCTATTTTCTCTTCTCCCAACTTATTGGCACAATATGATCATACTATATTAATAACGATCCTGTGAAAGTGGCATTACCCGCATTTTTTAAGCTATATTGGGTGGATAATATAGTTGCAAAATACCAACGGAGTGATGTTCTTAGGGAGTTTCCCTGTGTGAACAAAAATCTATTCCTCTCATCATTGTCAAAGAAGGAAGAAATCAACATAACAGAAACGTATCTAGGCGTAGTTTACCCTGCGGCAATGGTCAGTCCTCCTCTGGTGCAGGAGTGGATTTTTTAGCCAGGTGTTGTTCATTTTCATCTAACCATGTCGTAGCTTCTTTAGCTGTAAGAAAAAAATGAGCTTCATTCTTTGCTAAAACTTTCAGCTTAGCCGGGTATAACATAGTGTACTGCAACTGCAGCTTTTGCAAGCGTTGCTTTACATCGAAAAACTTCATTCTCTGTTTCTGGACCTCCGCCAAGAAATCTGGATAGAAGGAGATTTTGTGATCACCATATTTAATGTTGCCTTTTAGGCGTGCCTGCCTCAGGATTGCTTCTCGGTCTTGGTAGTGTAGCAGCTTGGCTAGTATTGGTCTCGGGGCAGCGCCTGGTTGGGGGGGTTTTGAGGGGACTCGATGTGCCCGTTGTACTGCGTATACGTTTGAGAAGGATTCTCTTCCAAAAGTTTCAATCAGCCATTGTTCTATGAATGCCATAGGTTCTGTCTTCTCTGTCTTTTCCGGCAGGCCCACGATTCTTACGTTATTTCTCCGCAGTCTATTTTCTATATCGTCTGATTTGTCCGTATTGGCTATAGAATGCTTGATTACCCTCTTTAGGTCTCTTATTGCTGGTGCCAGAGAGTCTTCCACTTCACTGACCCTGGATTCCAACTCTGATATTCTTTTTCTGATGGTGGACATGTCTTGTCTTATAAGGATCAACTCTTCCTTTAGGCCTCCTGTCTGCTGTGTAAGAGACATTATAGCCGCATTGCAGGTGTTAACAGCTGCCAATATTTCACTTAAAGAAGGCTCTTTGGTAGCGGGCTGACTATTAAATTCATCCGGATTTTCATTGCTACTCGCTGCAGCAGGTACTTCTAACGCATTGTTAGTTTCCCACTCTAGCTCTGCAGCTTCGGCGCCATCTTGACTAGCTTCTTCTGTCTCCTCGTGTTCCCCCTGAGTCCCCTCATCTGCCTCCTCTTGGTGGGTTAGCTTCTCTTGCACGTTGCCCTTCACTAACCTGGTGTCTTTATGGGCAAATTTTTCCAGCCGGGTCGCCACGTCTTCTAGCTGGGTGCTTGATGTCTGTGAGCATGTTTGCTTTGAGACGGCGCCATCTTGCTTGCGCGGCGTCTCAGCAGGGCCTTTCTCGTCTTTGCTCTTTCCCTTCATCATGCCGGCTCATAGCGCTTCCCCGCGTCTCCAAAGTACTCTCCTTCTATCCCCCTTTCCACCGCGTGCAAATACAGGCAAGATCGGGTGTTTGCAGCCTCTCCACAGGATCTATTAGACAGGATCAAACCGGGAGCTGTGTGAGACGCGTCTGCTCACATTGCCTCCTTCCAAACCTTTTTAAAGCTCTCTAGTAACAGCACTTTGAATAGAATTGGCCTCTTCAGGTTCTGGGTTGCTATATTTCTATGTCAGCAAGCCTCCGCTGAAAACTGGCTACTAACTAAACACATGCTGTAACTTGTAGTTGGCTCTCAGGCCCATACTCATCTGGCTGCCGGGGTCCTTTCTGTCCGGACTAGCTCAGATGTACTCTGTGCATGCTGCCTCTGGCCTACTGTCACTGTCTGGTCAGGTTGCCTCTGTCTTACTTGCTCCACTGTAGTGTCTGCGTGGCCGCCAGGTCTCCTCCGGGGTGACTGCTGCGGCTTTTCTCTCTCATGGCTCCTTTCCCTCTCCCAACCGCTGCCTCCTGTCTTCTCCTAAGTTCCGCTCTCTCCTCTCTCTGACATGCTCTGGCTGGTTCTAACCAGTTCCCTCCGGCTACACCGCTTCCGCCGTGCCCCTCCGCACCTGCACTGTAGAGTCTGACAGGCCACGCGGGGCTTCTGGAAAGTTCCACTGCTCTGTGTGCTTTGGTCACCTAGCAACAGTCTATGCGACCGTTACAGCGCCTCCACTCCTCTCCCATGCGCCGTTTTGGTTCCTTTAGGCTAACATCTAAGGTGAAATTTAGCCTTCTATGCTAAAGTTACCTCACACATAGAAATACATTGGCAAAATCTTGGGACCCTCTTTTAGAGGGTTACATACAGTGGTGTGAAAAACTATTTGCCCCCTTCCTGATTTCTTATTCTTTTGCATGTTTGTCACACTTAAATGTTTCTGCTGATCAAAAACCGTTAACTATTAGTCAAAGATAACATAATTGAACACAAAATGCAGTTTTAAATGATGGTTTTTATTATTTAGTGAGAAAAAAAAACTCCAAATCTACATGGCCCTGTGTGAAAAGGTGATTGCCCCCCTTGTTAAAAAATAACTTAACTGTGGTTTATCACACCTGAGTTCAATTTCTGTAGTCACCCCCAGGCCTGATTACTGCCACACCTGTTTCAATCAAGAAATCACTTAAATAGGAGCTATCTGACACAGAGAAGTAGACCAAAAGCACCTCAAAAGCTAGACATCATGCCAAGATCCAAAGAAATTCAGGAACAAATGAGAACAAAAGTACTGTAATTGAGATCTATCACTCTGGTAAAGATTATAAAGCCATTTCTAAAGCTTTGGGACTCCAGCGAACCACAGTAAGAGCCATTATCCACAAATGGCAAAAACATGGAACAGTGATGAACCTCCCCAGGAGTGGCTGGCTGACCAAAATTACCCCAAGAGCGCAGAGAAAACTCATCCGAGAGGCCACAAAAGTCCCCAGGACAACATCTAAAGAACTGCAGGCCTCACTTGCCTCAATTAAGGTCATTGTTCACGACTCCACCATAAGAAAGAGACTGGGCAAAAACGGCCTGCATGGCAGATATCCAAGGTGCAATCCACTTTTAAGCAAAAAGAACATTAAGGCTCGTCTCAATTTTGCTAAAAAAACATCTCAATGATTGCCAAGACTTTTGGGAAAATACCTTGTGGACCGACAAGACAAAAGTTGAACTTTTTGGAAGGTGCGTGTCCCGTTACATCTGGCGTAGAAGTAACACAGCATTTCAGCAAAAGAACATCATACCAACAGTAAAATATGGTGGTGGTAGTGTGATGGTCTGGGGTTGTTTTGGTGCTTCTGGACCTGGAAGGCTTGCTGTGATAGATGGAACCATGAATTCTACTGTCTACCCAAAAATCCTGAAGGAGAATGCCCGGCCATCTGTTCGTCAACTCAAGCTGAAGCGATCTTGGGTGCTGCAGCAGGACAATGACCCAAAACACACCAGCAAATCCACCTCTGAATGGCTGAAGAAAAAAAAAATGAAGACTTTGGAGTGGCCTAGTCAAAGTCCTGACCTAAGTCCTATTGAGATGTTGTGGCATGACCTTAAAAAGGCAGTTCATGCTAGAAAACCCCCAAATAAAGCTGAATTACAACAATTCTTCAAAGAGGAGTGGGCCAAAATTCCTCCAGAGCGCTGTAAAAGACTCGTTGCAAGTTATCACAAACGCTTGATTGCAGTTATTGCTGCTAAGGGTGGCCCAACCAGTTATTAGGTTCAGGGGGCAATTTCTTTTTCACACAGGGCCATGTAGGTTTTGAGTTATTTTTCTCACTAAATAATAAAAATCATCATTTAAAACTGCATTTTGTGTTCAATTATGTTATCTTTGACTAATAGTTAACGGTTTTTGATGAGCAGAAACATTTAAAGAGACTCCGTAACAAAAATTGCATCCTGTTTTTTATCATCCTACAAGTTCCAAAAGCTATTCTAATGTGTTCTGGCTTACTGCAGCACTTTCTACTATAACAGTCTCTGTAATAAATCAATGTATCTTTCCCCTGTCAGACTTGTCGGCCTGTGTCTGGAAGGCTGCCAAGTTCTTTAGTGTTGTGGTTCTGTGATGAATCTCCCCTTTCCAGGCCCCTCTCTGCACACTGCCTGTGTGTTATTTAGATTATGGCAGATTCTTTCTTCTCTCTTATCTTTTACAAGCTGGATAAATCATCCTCTGAGCTGGCTGGGCTTTCACATACTGAGGATTACAGACAAGGGCAAAGCTGTTTGCAAGAAGAAAAGAGCAGCCTGAAATAAACTTCAGTGCATGAGAGCAGAAGGGGGAAAGAAACACACAATGATCTCTTGAGATACAAAAGGAAGGGTGTATACAGCCTGCTTGTGTATGGATGTATTTTCTATGTGTGGACATGCTGTACATCAACCTACTTCCTGTTTTGGTGGCCATTTTGTTTGCTTATAAACAAACTTTTTAAAACTGTTTTTAACCACTTTTAATGCGGCGGGGAGCGGCGAAATTGTGACAGAGGGTAATAGGAGATGTCCCCTAACGCACTGGTGTGTTTACTTTTGTGCGATTTTAGCAATACAGATTCTCTTTAAGTGTGACAAACATGCAAAAGAATAAGAAATCAGGAAAGGGGCAAATCGTTTTTCACACCACTGTAAGTATTGCACATTATGCAATTATCGTGATTATGTGGAGCAATAATCAGAAGATACAGTGTGTCTGAAGCAAAAATTAAACAGGAAAATGTTTACTTAATTGAATAAATGAAAATAATCTTTATTTTCCAAACACCATCGTAGAAGTGTAAATAAAAACAAACAAACAGTAAAACAGATATATCAGTGGTTAGAAAATTTTAGGTAG